>NW_022452303.1:0-1221 GCF_009761245.1 Sapajus apella
AGTAAACCCTGACAGGAACTCTACATCAGTCACAACTACTTGGGAGGAGAACAGGAAGACTGCCAACTTTCTTGCTGTGGTGCCAGATGTTCAGTGGCAGATTCACTTGCAGGCAGAGTCAATCCTGACGGGGACTTGAGATCACTCACAAACAGTTGGGAGGAAAATAACAAGACTGCCAGCCTTCTTGTTGTGCTGTTGGATGTTCATTCAGTGGCAGACTCACTTGAAGGCAAAGGTTAATCATGACAGGGACTCGACATCCTTCCAAAGTACTTGGGAGGAGAATACAATGACCACAAGCTTTCTTGTGGTGCCAGATGTTCAATGGCAGGCTCACTTGAAGGCAGTCAACCCTGATAGGGACTCGTGATCAGTCACAACTACTTGGGAGAACACAATGACCACAAGCTTTCTTGTGGTGCCAAATGTTCAGTGGCAGGCTTACTTGAAGGCAGAGTCAACCCTGATGGGGACTCGAGATCAGTCACATCTACTTGGGAGGAGAACACGAAGGCTGCCAGCTTTGTCGTTGTGATGTCAGATGTTCAGTGGCAGGCTCACTCTAAGTTGGAATCAATCTAGATGGAGACTCAAGGTCAGTAAGAACTATTTTAGAGGAGAACACAAGGACTGCCCGCTGTCTTGCTGTTGTTTTGGATGTTCAATAGCAGGCTTATCGGAAGGCAGAAGTGTCTTGAAGGGAACTCGAGATCAATCAGAATTATTTTTGTTCAGTAGCAGGGTCATTAGAAGATGGAATCAACCCTGCAAGGAACTCGCTTTTACCTTCAATATTTGGGGGTTGGGGGAAAAAATCCAGGTCTTGGTGGAAGATTTGGAGGAAAACCCCTGGGTGGATAGGCATTCCTCACTGCAAATGGAGCATATGGTGGACCTGGGAAATAGCTTGGTGCAAAATCATGTGGAGAAACTCCAAGCAGGGTTCCTGGTGGACATGAGGGGAAAGGAGTTCCTCTTCTCATATCGGTAAAGTATGTGTAATGCTCTCTGCCAAATCCTGTGTTTGGAACATCAACTGCAGAAGGATCTTTGTATAAAACTTTGAATTTCCTATCTGTGTCAGCTAATTTTTGTCTGTACTTAGCATTTTCTTTCCTGAAGCCCTTGAGGTTTATTTCAGCAGTCCGAGCTGCCAACCAATTGTCATGTGCTTTTTTCTTAAGGAGTAAAATCTGCTCTTGATAAGAAAGAATCATT
>NW_022452304.1:0-1221 GCF_009761245.1 Sapajus apella
GCTGAGGCGTCCCTAAGAACACATTGACTATTACAGTAAGGATAATCCCAATATTTGTTTCCACTCTTGGCGGGCTGGGCTTACTGATACGATGTAATGACTTCAGCAGAACAGTGTGTGGACATAAGATTAACATCCAGCTTTGAAAGATGAAGATTGAGATTAAGCATGTGAAGAAAATGTACATTCTAGGAGGGGCCTATAGAAGGAAATCTAGGACATGAAAATTCTAAGGCTGATGTAACCTAGCTCTGCAAACTAGGTGGCTTACAGCAGCGGAAAAGGCTGGACATGATGGCGCACACCTGTCGTCCCAGAACTTTGTGAGGCGGAGGCCGGAGGATCACTTGAGCCAAGGAGTTCAAGACCAACCTGGGCAACATGGTGAAACCCCGTATCTTAAAAAGTCCAAAAAATTAGCCAGGTATGGTGGTACACACCTGAAGTCCTAGCTACTAGGGAAGTTGAAATGGGAGGATTGCTTGAGCCCAGGAGGTAGAGGTTGCAGTGAGCTGAGATCATGCCACTGCACGCCAGGCTGGGTGACAGAGCGAGACCCTGTCAACAACAACAACGAAAAGCAGAAAAACAAAAAACTAGGACAGGGCGCGGTGGCTCACGCCTGTAATCCCAGCACGTTGGGAGGCCGAGGCGGGTAGATCAGAAGGTCAGGATTTCAAGACCAGCCTGGCCAACATGGTGAAACCCTACCTCTGCTAAAAATACAAAAAATTACCCAGGCGTGGTGGAGGTTGCAGTGAGCCAACATAGCACCACTGCACTCCAGCCTGGTGACAGAAGCGAGACTCTGTTTCAAAAAAAAAATACATATATATATGCCTGTAATCCCAGCTAGTTGGAAGGCTGACGCAGGAGAATCACTTGAACCTGGGACTTGGAGGTTGCAGTGGGCTGAGATCACACCACTGCACTCCAGCCTGGGCAACAAGAGGAAAACTTCATCTCAAAAATAAATAAATAAAAATAAAAAAAACAAAGATGGGGGAATTTGGAGCCCGGGGCCATGTGGTGAAGAAGACAGAGACTGGAGTATATGGGCAGAAGCCAAGGAATTGCCAAGGACGGCTGAAGCCAGCAGATGCAGGAGAGAGGCCTGGGACGGATTCTCTGTCAGAGCTTCCAGAAGTAACCGGCGCTGTCCACGCCTTGATTCCGGACTTCTGGCCTCTAGAACTGTGAGACAATACATTTCTACAGGGT
>NW_022452305.1:0-1221 GCF_009761245.1 Sapajus apella
TGGATTTAGCCATCTGTCATCTTTGTAGTTGTTGACTTTCAGATTGGGTCTCTGACTGGACGTCCAGTTTGTTGATGATGAAGTTATTTCTTTCTGTTTCCTAGTTTTCCTTCTAAGAGTCAGGCCCCTCTGCTGTAGGACTGATGAGGTCCACTCCAAGCCCTGCTTGCCTGGGGATCACCTGCAGTGGCTGCAGAACTGTAAAGGTTCCTGCCAGTTTCTATTCTGCTATCTTTGTCCCAGAAGGATACCCACCAGATATCAGTCTGAGCTCTCCTTTATGAGGTGACTCTTTGGATATACGGGGGTCAGGGAGCTGCCTGAGGAGATAGGTTGTCCTTTATAGGAGCTCAAGTGCTGAGCTGTGAGCTCCATTGTTCATTCAGAGCTGCCGGGCAGGGACATTTAAGTCTGCTGCAGCAGAACTCATAAACCCCTTTTTTTCCCCAGGTGCTCTGTCCCGGGGATTTAGGGCTTTATTTGTGAGTTTCTGTTGTGCTGCTGCATTTTTTCAGGGCTGTCCTGCCCTGTGAGGAGGTAGCCTAGTCACTGTCTGCCTGCAGAGGCTTTGCTGAGCTGCTGTGGGCTCCGCGCAGCTGTCATGTGAACCTCCCTGCAGTCCTGTTTATACGGGTATAGTTAGAACTGCCTCGGCAATGGTGGCCCACCTCTATAACGGCAGACTTTTCTTGTAATGGCATGCTGCCTCAGCAGTGGTGGGCTGCCTCAGCAATGGCAAGCTACCTCCTCAGTGATGGACTGCCTCGGTAATGGTGGACACCCCTCCCCCACAGAGCTGGACCATCCTGGGTTCAGCTATGCTTGCTGTGAAACTGTCAATCCAGAGCATTTCCGATTGCTGTTTTTTTGTGGGGGTGGGACCAGCTGAGCCTGATCACCTGGCTCCCTGCCTCAGAGCCCTTTTTTTTTTCTTTTTTTTCCTTTAGTTGAACAGTCAACTCTGTCTCCCAGGTGTTCTAGTCACCTGTTGAAAAGGCACTGGTCAACATGGTGAAACCCCGTCTCTACTGAAACTACAAAAAATTAGCTGGGCATGGTGGCGCGTGCCTGTAATCTCAGCTACTCAGGAGGCTGAGGCAGGAGAATTGCCTGAACCCAGGAGGCGGAGGTTGCGGTGAGCCGAGATCGCGCCATTGCACTCCAGCCTGGGTAATAAAAGCGAAACTCCGTCTCAAAAAAAAAAAAAAAAAAAAAAAAAAA
>NW_022452306.1:0-1221 GCF_009761245.1 Sapajus apella
TCTCATTACTTCCTATACTCCCATGGTCTCAAGTATATACAAAGGCAGCTTTTAGAAGAAAAGCGTTTCTAACTCGCTGAATCTAAACATAGATGAAACTTCCTAACGTGAACGAACACACAGCAGAGGAGTTTAAAACAGACCTTTCTCCTGTAGTTTGGACACGATCATTGCTCTAATTCTTATGTGCCTCTATTTGGCTGGAAATATCTCTTTCCAGATTCTCCAAAGAAAGGTTTCTGAGCTGCTACATTCACACATCTGTTTAACTCTCTACGTTGAATATACGCCTTGACAATAATTCTGCTACATAGCTCCGGTTTTGTTTTAGAGCCAGATGTTTGTCATTACAACCTATACTCCTATGCACTCAGGAATATCCAAACGCAGCTTTTAGAAGAAACGTGTTTCTAACTCGCTGAACCTAATCAGAGATGCAACTTCCTAAGCTGAACGAACACACAGCAGAGACGATTGAAACAGACGTTTCTGCTGTGTTTTAGATTCGATCTTACCGCTTATTCTTATGAACCTGTATATGGCTGGAAATATCTCTTTTTTTTCCCATTTATTTATTTTATTGAATTTTACATTTTGGGGTACATGTGAAGAACATGCAAAATTGTTGCATAGGAACACACGTGGCAGTGTGATTTGCTGCCTTCCTCCCCATCACCTACATCTGGCATTTCTCCCCTTGCTACCTCTCCTCAGCTTCCCACCCCCCACCCTCCCTCCCCTCTTTCCTCCCAACTGACCCCAGTGTGTAGTGCTCCCCTCCCTGTGTCCATGTGTTCTCATTGTTCAACACCCGCCTATGAGTGAGAACATGCCGTGTTTGATCTTCTGCTCTTCTGTCAGTTTGCTGAGAATGATGGTTTCCAGGTTCATCCATGTCCCTACAAAGAACCCAAACTCATCGTTTCTGATGGCTGCATTATATTCCATGGTGTATATGTGCCACATTTTCCCTATCCAGTCTATCCTCGATGGGCATTTGGGTTGGTTCCAGGTCTTTGCTATTGTAAACAGTGCTGCAATGAACATTCGTGTACACGTGTCCTTATAGTAGAACGATTTGTAATCCTTTGGATATATACCCAGTAATGGGATTGCTGGGTCAAATGGAATTTCTATTTCTAGGTCCTTGAGGAATCGCCACACTGTCTTCCACAATGGTTGCACTAATTTACACTCCCACCAACAGTGCAAAAGTGTTCC
>NW_022452307.1:0-1221 GCF_009761245.1 Sapajus apella
GTGAAATACATCCATTAAACAAAAGTTGATGGGCATCTCTTAGATTTATACAAATTAATTAATTAATTTAAAAGACGGAGGGAGAGCTCTCATAAGGTTAAAAATTTCGACAATACATAAGAGCTTTTATGCACCAGTAAATATGTCACTGAAGTATTTAAAGCAAAAACACATAAGCAATATAAGAATAATTTCTTGAAACTTATGGAGTGAAAGAGTTTAAAATCTGACATGACTAGAACTGAAAAAAGAATTATTGACAAAAGTGCTTAGTAAACGTATACAGAGGGAGTTTTGTACGAAATTGAAAACAATTTTTTCTAAAGACTCAGAAAAAATAATCATCCACTAAGAAATAAAATAAGCCTCAATAATTTCCAAAAGACAGAACATTTATACAACACATTCTCTTACTGCAATTCAGTAACTAGAATTTACTAAGCACTAATTTTGCATTCTAATTTAATTCATACACTACTACAAGGAAGATGTTATTATCTTCATTTCAGAAATAAATTTTAAAACTGAAGGAAAAATATACTGAATTTTAAAATGCTGTAGAGATAGTAAAGAAAATCAGATATCAGCTATACATATTCTTACAGCAGAATAAAGTGATAAAAATAAGGGGATCAAAGAAGATAGTGCCATATTATATATAGTATGTATACACAGGTTATATATATGCACATATGTTTTTCTAGAAAAATGGAACAGATCGGAAGAAAGAGTCAAATTTTTAAAATGGAATTTCTCTAAACTAAATATTCAATTGTTGAAATTGAAAGAGCTGGATAGGGAAAATGTGGCACATATACACCATGGAATATTATGCAGCCATCAAAAACGATGAGTTTGGGTCCTTTGTAGGGACATGGATGAACCTGGAAACCATCATTCTCAGCAAACTGACAGAAGAGCAGAAGATCAAACACCACATGTTCTCACTCATAGGCAAGTGTTGAACAATGAGAACACATGGACACAGGGATGGGAGCACTACACACTGGTGTCAGTTGGGTGGAAATAGGGGAGGGACTGTGGGTGGTGGGGAGCTGGGGAGAGATAGCAAGGGGAGCAATGCCAGATGTTGGCGATGGGGAGGAAGGCAGCAAATCACACTGCCATGTGTGTACCTATGCAACAATTTTGCATGTTCTTCACATGTACCCCAAAACCTAAAATGCAATAAAATAAATAAATGGGGAAGAAAAAAAAAAA
>NW_022452308.1:0-1221 GCF_009761245.1 Sapajus apella
TATGATCGAGTCACTACTCTCCAGCCTAGGTGACAGAGCAAGAAATCGTCTCTGAAGACAACTTAAGAAATTAAAAATGTGGCCGGGTGCGGTGGCTCACACCTGTAATCTCAGCACTTTGGGAGACCAAAAGTGTTCTCTACTAAAAAGCACAAAAATTATCTAGGCGTGGCATGAACCTGTAGCCCCAGCTACTCTGGAGGTTGAGGCAGGAAATCACTTGAATCCAGGAAGCAGAGGTTGCAGTGAGCTGAGTGCCACTGCACTTCAGACTGGGCGACAAGAACAAAACTCTGTCTCAAAAAAAAAGTTAAAAATTTGAAATTTAGGCCAGGCGCAGTGGCTTACGCCTGTAATCCCAGCACTTTGACAGGCCAAGGTGGGCAGATCACCTCAGCTCACGAGTTTGAGAGACCAGCCTGGCCAACATGGCAAAACCCATCTCTATTGGAAAAAAATACAACAGTTAGCTGCATGTGGTGGCACTCACCTGTAATCTCAGCTACTTGGGAGATGGAGGCACGAAAATCACTTGAGCCCAGATGGTGGAGCTTGCACGTAGGAGAGATAGCACCACTGTACTTTAGGCAACAGAGCAAGACCCTGTCTCACAAAAAAAAAAAAAAAAAAAAAAAAAAAATTAAAGAAAACCTGAACTCTGTAGCAGACACTTCCTCCTAGAAGCCCCACCCCACCTCCTGGGTGACAATTTATGTGCCCTTGTTTCCGCCCAGGTCTGAGAAACAGGGGTCACAGGAATTTGAGGAAGAAGAGGGGTCTCTGACAACACATGGTGACTCCTCAGCAGCTCCCCATCCAGGTCTACAAGGAACAAATCCAAACCCAAAGACACCAGGTCCCAGAAGCCAAAGCCTGGGATGAGGCCAGCAGGAGGCAGCCTTTGGCTCTTTCGTCAGATGGGCTGGGTGGGGACACGGAATATGGGATGGGAGACCGGGCACAGGCAGTGTGGGAAGAGAGACTGGCTGCTCCAGGCACAGCCAAGATAGTGCTTTAGCTTCCTTCCCTCAAATCCACAAAGGGTGAGTTTTCTTTTTATTTTTTGAGACGCAATCTCAATCCGTCTCTTAGGCTGAAGTGCAGTGATGCAATGTCAGCTCACTGCAACATCCTCCTTTCAAGTTCAAGTGATTCTCCAGCCTCAGCCTCCCATGCAGCTGTGATTCCAGGTGCACACCACCATGTCCAGCTAATTTTTGT
>NW_022452309.1:0-1220 GCF_009761245.1 Sapajus apella
GTTGGCCAGGTTGTTACAACCAGGTATCCAAATCCAGCTCAATAAAGGACTATTTCAGTTACCTTAACTTGATAAATCAACAGGGAAACCACCCAGTAGGATTAAGGTCCTGGGCCAGGGACACGGAGTTGGGGTGAAAGCTTCGGCTCAATCTGGGCATCGGCATGAGCCTCGGCCTGGGCATGGGTATGGGCCTAAGGCTGGGGCTGGGATCTGGAGTTAGCGGTAAAGCTGGGGTTTTGGCTTGGACGTGGAGTTGAGGGTAAAGCTGGGCCTGGGGCATGAAGTTTGGGTAAAGCTAGGGTTGGGGATGTGGCTGGGCCTCGGGTTGCATAAGTAAGTTTGGCCAGGTTGTTTAAACCAGGTATCTAAATCCAGCTAAGTTAAGGAATATGTCAGTAACCCCAGGTTGTGATATCAACAGGGAAAACACCAGTAGGATTAAGGGCCTGGGCCACGGACATGGAGTTTGGGAGAAAGCTATAGCTTTGCCTGGGCCGGGGCATGGGCTTAGAGCTGGGGCTGGGGCTGGGGCTGGGTTTCAATCAGTAAGTTTGGCCAAGTTGTTAAAAACAGGTATCCAAATCCAGCTCAAGAAAGGACTATTTCATTAACCTGAAATTGAGAAATCAACAGGGAAAGCACCCAGTAGCATTAAGGGCTTGGGCCAGGGACACGGAGTTGGGGAGAAAGCTACGGCTACGGCTGGGCCTGGGCCTGGGCATGGTCATGGGCATGGGCATGGGCATGGGAATGGGCTTCGGGTGGGGACCAGTTTTGGGTTTGGGGCAGGGCTTGGGCCTGGGCCTGTGGCTGGGGCCGGGATCTGGAGTTAGGGGTAAAGATTGGGCTTGGACTTGGATGTGTAGTTGTGGGTTAAGCTGGGTGTGGGGCATGGAATTGGGTTATAGCTATTGTTGGAGCTACGGCTGGGCCTCGGGTTTAATCAGTAAGTTTGGCAACGTTGTTAAAACCAGGCATCTAAATCCAGCTAAGTTGAGGAATATTTCAGTAACGCCAGGTTGTGATATCAATAGGGAAAACACCCAGTAGGATTAACGGCCTGGGCCAGGGACACCGAGTCGGGGAGAAAGTTTCAGCCGGGCCTGGTCTTGGGAATGGGCTTAGGGCTGGGGCTGGTGTTGGGGCTGGGGCTCGGGTTGGGATATGAAGTTAGGGGTAATGCTAGGGTTGGGCTTGGACGTGGAGTTGGGGGTAAA
>NW_022452310.1:0-1220 GCF_009761245.1 Sapajus apella
CCTAAGCTGAATGAACACAAAGCAGAGCAGTTTCAAATAGACGTTTCTTTTGTGGTTTAAACGGAGTCTTACTGCTAGTTCTTATATGCCTGTATATGGTTCGAATTATCTGTTTACAGATTCTCCAAAGAAAGGATTTCTGAACTGCTGCACACGCATATCAGTTTAACTCTGTAAGTTGATTTTACAGCTTGAAAACCATTCTGCTAGATACCTGCATTTTTGTTTCACAGCAAGATATTTCTCTTGACAGCCTATACTCCCTTTCACTCTGGAATATCCAAACGCAGCATTTAGAAGAAATGTATTTCTAGCTCGCTGAATCTAAACATAGATGCAACTTCCTAAGGTGAACGAACACAAAGCAGAGCAGATTGAAATAGACGTTTCTCCTGTGTTTTAAACACAGTGTTACTGCTCGTTCTTATATGACTGTAAATGGCTGGAAATATCTCTTTCCAGATTCTCCAAAGAAAGGATTTCTCAACTGCTGCACCCACATATCAGTTTAACTCTGTAAGTTGATTGTACAGCTTGACAACTATTCTGCTAGGTATCTGCATTTTTGTTTTAGAGCAAGATATTTCTCATTACAGCCTATTCTCTGATTCCCTTTGGAATATCCAAACGCAACTTTTAGAAGAAACCTGTTTCTAACTAGCTGAATCTAAACATTGATGAAACTTAATAAGGTCAATGAACACAAAGCAGAGCAGTTTGAAATAGACGTTTCTCCTGTGTTTTAAACGCAGTCTTACTGCTAGTTCTTATATGCTTGTATGTGGCTGGAAATATATGTTTCCAGATTTTCCAAAGAAATTATTTCGGGGGGGACGATCCAAGATGGCCGTTTAGGAACAGTTCAGGATTGCAGCTCCCAGTGAAAGTGCAGAGGGTGAGTGGACGCCACGTTTTATTGCCCAAAGACTAGGAAATTCCCGGGCAGAGGAGCTCCACAGGTCGCCAGCGCGGCTGTGTCGGCCAGTGCCGCGGCTTTGCCCCGCGCGGCTGCTTTGTTGGCGCCCTGAAGCCGCGGTTCTCCATACAAAATACATCGGTCCGGGTGCCCTTTTGGCTGGCGATTGGAGCCACGGGAAGTTGCTCATTCGCCGGTTCAAAAAGGGGACTGAGCAGAGAACCAGGACAGTAGATTCCAGGGCAAAAAAAAAAAAGTGCCACAAACCTCAGTGCCGCTGTTTAAGCCAGCGCAGTGAGTGGCC
>NW_022452311.1:0-1220 GCF_009761245.1 Sapajus apella
ACATGACAATTAACCAGGCATGGTGGTGGGTGCCTGTAACCCCAGCTACTTGGGAGGCTGAGTCAGGAGAATTGCTTGAACCCAGAGGCGGAGGTTGCAGTGAGCCGAGATTGCACCACTGCACTCCAGCCTGGTTGACAGAGCAAGATTTTATCTCAAAAAAAAAGAAAGAAAGAAAAAAAAAAGAATATTCTGCATATCAGTTTTTCTTGCACAACTTCAGAAGTGTTTTAAATGAGCATATCTTTATGCTATGCCATGATCAGCAATAAAATACATTAAAACATTATTTAGGGGAGGAGGATCCAAGATGGCCATTTAGGAACAGCTCAGGATTGCAGCTCCCAGTGAAAGTGCAGAGGGTGAGTAGACGCCACATTTTTATTGCCCACAGACTAGGAAATTCCCAGGCGGAGGAGCTCCACAGGTCACCAGCGTGGCTGTTTTGGCCAGCGCGGCTGTGCCAGTCGGCGCCGCTGCTTTGCCCCATGCGGCTGCTTTGTCGGGGCCCTGGAGCAGCGGTTCTCCATACAAAATACACCGGTCTGGGGGCCCTTTTGGCTGGCAATTGGAGCCACGGCAAGTCTCCCATTCCTTGGTTTAAAAAGGGGACTGAAGAGGGAACCAGGAGAGTAGATTCCAGGGCAAAAAAAAAATGCGCCACAAACCTCATTGCCGCTGTTTAAGCCAGCGCAGTGAGTGGCCACAGGGGAAAACAAACAGACCCTGGCGCCTCTTCAACAGGCGACTGGAACACCAACTTAAAAAAGGCTCTGAGGCAGGGAGCCAGGCGATCAGGCTCGGCTGGTCCAACCCCCACAAAAGAACAGCAGTCAGAAACTCTGGATGGAGAGTTTCACAGCAAATGCAGCTGAACCCGGGACGGTCCAGCTCTGTGGGGGAGGGGCGTCGACCATTACCGAGTCAGCCCGCCACGACGGAGGTAGTTGGCCATTGCTGAGGCAGCCCGCTGTTGCCAAGGCAACCCGCCATTGCTGAGGCAGCCCACCGTTGCCGAGGCAACCCGCCACAGCAGAGAGACTCCACCTCAACAGAGATGGGCCACCATCGCCAAAGCTACACCCATATAAACAGGACTGCAGGGAAGTTCACTCAGCAGCTGGGCAGACCCCACAGCAGCTCAGCAAAGACTCTACAGGCAGACAGTGACTAGGCCACCTCCTTGCTGGGCAGGGCAGGTCTGAAGGTAAAAAAAAAAA
>NW_022452312.1:0-1220 GCF_009761245.1 Sapajus apella
ACATGGTGCAGGGGCATTGCCCTCCCCCTCCCCGTACAGGACTCTCGCGATTCGGGGGCGGGGTGGAGGAGGGAAACCGGTGCAGGGTGAGTTGCGGGGTCTTAAAAAAACCATTAGTTTTAGACCCATAAGAAACAAACTCCTGTTAGACATTGACGGTGTCCACCCCATTTCCGCTTCTCATGTCAGGGCCAGGGGGCTGGTGTCTATAAATCCATCCGCTCTGGGGTGGCCCAGCGTCCCCTCCCCCGCCCGGGGTGGAGGGGCTGGGGAAGGAAGCACCCACTGCGCATGCCTCGCAGCCCGGGATGCTGAGGCTGTGAGCGGAGGCGAGCGTCGAGGACAGGTGATGGAGAGGCTTGCACGTGCAACCCTAGACGCAGGCCTCCAGCCGCGGCAGGAGCCCGGGCCCCTGGGGTCCAGCACTTACCACGTTGAATCAGGGGTCCGCCGGTCGGATCCTGGGGGCCAAACCGGAGTTCACCCCCGCCCCCCGATTTTGAGTGCCGGCCCCAAATCTCCCGCTTCCATATGTCCAATCCCAGTGCAAGGAGTCCGGGTCGACAGCCCTTTGGATTCCTGCCCACCCCTAGATCACCGTCACCCAGAAACCCCGATTCCCGTCTCGTGTGTCCCTAGCCGGGTATTCGGGTCCCGGGTTTTATCCCCGCCTCCTTCCAATCCCCGCGTCCAATCCCCTCTGTCCGTTCGATCCCTAGCCCTCCGTCTCCTTTTACCCGGCCACATTCTCCACCATTTGCGGCCCGCATTCTATGCAGCTTGTTCGGAATCTGGGTTCCTGGGCTCCCCACTCAGCGCATTGTCTCTTATTCTCCTGTCTCTTGGGGGAACAAGGCTCAGCTGGGAGGTCGCAGCCCACCCCTCGTGCATCCTTGATGTCTAGCGCATGGGGTGCCACAGCAAATCTCAGCCCTTTCACGCCAGGGAGGGAGGAGGGATGTTTGGAGGTCGGGACGGCCCCCCAAAACCACCCACAGAAAGTGCATGCATTGAATTGGCAAGAAGGAGGCGCTCCCGGGTGCAGCAACTCACGCCTGTAATCCCATCACTTTGGGAGGCCGAGGCGGGTGGATCACGAGGTCAGGAGTTCAAGACCAGCCTGGCCAACATGGTGAAACCGTCTCTACTAAAAATACAAAAATTAGCTTGACATGGTGGAATGCCTGTAGTCTCAGCTACTCAGGAGGCTGAGGCAGAAG
>NW_022452313.1:0-1220 GCF_009761245.1 Sapajus apella
CACCAACATCACCATCACCATCATTACCACAGTCACTATCAACACCATCAGCATCACCATCATCACATTTATCACAATCACCATCAACACCATCACTATCATTACCACAATCATCACCAGCATCACCATCATCATTATCACCATCTTCAGTATCACCATCACCATCACCACCACCATCACCATCATCACCATCCTCACCATCTCATCACCACCATTATCGCCATCATACCATCACCATCATCACCACCACCGCCATCATCATCATCATCATCACCATTATCATTATCCTCACTTCACCATCATCACCATCAAAATCCCTTAGAAGTTCTTTTTTTTTTTTTTTGAGACGGAGTTTTGCTCTTGTTACCCAGGCTGGAGTGCAATGGCGCGATCTCGGCTCACCACAACCTCCGCCTCCTGGGTTCAGGCAATTCTCCTGCCTCAGCCTGCTGAGTAGCTGGGATTACAGGCATGCGCCACCATGCCCAGCTAATTTTTTGTAGTTTTAGTAGAGATGGGGTTTCACCTTGTTGACCAGGATGGCCTTGATCTCTTGACCTCGTGATCCACCCTCCTCGGCCTCCCAAAGTGCTGGGATTACAGGCGTGAGCCACCGTGCCCGGCCTAGAAGTTATTTTTTTAAGCCGTGTGTGGTGGCTCACGCCTGTATTCCCAGCACTTTGGGAGGCTGAGGCAGGCGGATCACAAGATCAGGAGTTCAAGACCAGCCTGACCAACGTGGAGAAACCCTGTCTCTACTAAAAACACAGAAAATTAGACGGGTGTGGTGGCGCATGTCTGTAATGCCTGCTACTCGGGAGGCTGAGGCAGGAGAATCGCTTGAACCCGGGGGCAGAGGTTGTGGTGAGCTGAGATTGTGCCATTGCACTCCAGCCTGGGCAACAAGAGCAAAACTTCGTCTTAAAAAAATAATTTTAAAAAAAGTTCTTTTTTTTCCTTTTCTCTCAGCCATGTGACTCTGGAAGCTCTTTAAATTTTGATTCTGGCACTCCTACCCAGATCCTTTGAATTAGAATCGCAGGTATTTGCCCTTCCTGGTAGATTCTGACACAAGCCAAAATTTGTGACTCCTTAGGCTAGAGAAAACAAGGGCAGGATTAAGGATATTTATTTATTTATTTTTGTTTTTTGAAATGAAGTTTTGCTCTTGTTGCTCAGGCTGGAGTGCACTGGTGTGATCTCAGCTCACCGCAAACTCC
>NW_022452314.1:0-866 GCF_009761245.1 Sapajus apella
TATCGTGAAAATGGCCATACTGCCCAAAGTAATTTACAGATTCAATGCTATCCCCATCAAGCTACCAATGACCTTCTTTGCAGAACTGGAAAAAACCACCTTAAACTTCATATGGAACCAAAAGAGAGCCCGCATAGCCAAGTCAATTCTAAGCAAAAAGAACAAAGCGGGGGGCATCACACTACCAGACTTCAAACTATACTACAAGGCTACAGTAATCAAAACAGCATGGTACTGTTACCAAAACAGAGATATAGACCAATGGAACAGAACAGAGGTTTCGGAGGCAACACAACCTTTCTACAACCACCTGATCTTTGACAAACCAGACAAAAACAAGCAATGGGGAAAGGAATCCCTGTTCAATAAATGGTGTTGGGAAAGCTGGCTAGCCATGTGCAGAAAGCAGAAACAAGACCCCATCCTGTCACCTTCCAGTAAAATTAACTCCAGATGGATTAAAGACTTAAACATAAGACCTAACACCATACAAACCCTAGAAGAAAATCTAGGCAAAACCATTCAGGACCTAGGTGTAGGCAAGGACTTCATGACCAAAACGCCAAAAGCATTGACAACAAAAGCCAAAATAGACAAATGGGACCTAATCAAACTCCACAGCTTCTGCACAGCAAAAGAAACAATCATTAGAGTGAATTGGCAACCAACAGATTGGGAAAAATTTTTTGCAGTTTACCCATCTGACAAAGGGCTGATATCCGTAATTTACAAAGAACTAAAGCAGATTTACAAGAAAAAAACTAACAAGCCCATTCAAAATTGGGCAAAGGATATGAACAGACACTTCTCAAAAGAAGACATACGTGAGGCCAACAAACATATGAAAAAATGCTCATCATCACTGG
>NW_022452314.1:966-1220 GCF_009761245.1 Sapajus apella
GAAATAGGAACACTTTTACACTGTTGGTGGGAGTGTAAATTAGTTCAACCATTGTGGAAGACAGTGTGGCGATTCCTCAAGGACCTAGAAATAGAAATTCCATTTGACCCAGCAATCCCATTACTGGGTATATATCCAAAGGATTACAAATCGTTCTACTATAAGAACACGTGCACACGAATGTTCTTTGCAGCACTGTTTACAATAGCAAAGACCTGGAACCAACCCAAATGCCCATCGACGATAGACTGGAT
>NW_022452315.1:0-1220 GCF_009761245.1 Sapajus apella
TGAACCTTGAAGCCCATTCAGCCTCAAAACTAGCTGCTCCAAGGAATACTCATGTGGTAAGTGAAATAATGGCCACCCGGAGATAGCAAGTCGTAACCAGGGCTTTTGGAGATATAATGAAATTAAGGATCTTAGGCCAGGCACGGTGGCTCACACTTGTAATCCCAGTACTTTGGGAGGCCAATGAGGGTGGAACACCTGAGGTCAGAAGTTTGAGACCAGCCTGGTCAACATGACAAAACCCTGTCTCTATTAAGAATACAGAAAAGAGCGTGGTGGCGCATGCCTGTAATCCCAGCTACTCGGGAGGCTGAGGCAGGAGAATTGCGTGAATCTGGGAGGTGGAGGTTGTGGTGAGCAGAGACTGCATCATTGCACTCCAGCCTGGGCAACAAGAACAAAATGCTATGGAAAGAAAGAAAGCGAGAGAGAAAGAGAAAGAAAGAAAAGAAATTAAGGATCCTGAGCTGGAGAGAATATTCTGGATTATCTAAGTGGCCTTAAATGCGACCACTAGTGTCCTTATAAAGAAGAGGTAAAAAGAGATGTCAGAGAGATGCCCACATAGGAGAAGGTGATTTGAAGACAGAGCAGGAAGACTTGAAGATGCTGCCTTAAAGACTGGGGGAGGCCAGGCACGGTGGCTCGTGCCTGTAATTCCAGCACTTAGGGAGGCCAAGGCGGGAGGATCACCTGAGGTCAGGAGTTCAAGATCAGCCTGGCCAACATGGCAAAACCGCGTCTCTATTAAAAATACAAAAATTATGGCTGGGTGCGGTGGCTCAAGCCTGTAATCTCAGCACTTTGGGAGGCCAAGGTGGGTGGATCATGAGGTCAAGAGATCGAGACCATCCTGGTCAACATGGTGAAACCCCGTCTCTACTAAAAATACAAAACATTAGCTGGGCATGGTGGCGCGTGCCTGTAATCTCAGCTACTCAGGAGGTTGAGGCAGGAGAATTGCCTGAAACCAGGAGGCGGAGGTTGCGGTGAGCCAAGATTGTGCCATTGCACTCCAGCCTGGGTAACAAGAGTGAAAGTCCGTCTCGGGCCGGGCGCAGTGGCTCACGCCTGTAATCCCAGCACTTTGGAAGGCCGAGGCGGGTGGATCATGAGGTCAAGAGATCGAGGCCATCCTGGTCAACATGGTGAAACCCCGTCTCTACTAAAAAGACAAAAAATCAGCTGGGCATGGTGGCACGTGCCTGTAATCCCAGCTA
>NW_022452316.1:0-478 GCF_009761245.1 Sapajus apella
TAAAATAACACATCCATGTAAACATATGTGTCATATCTTTTTTCTTGGGGTGTGGTTCACTCTCTAGGAAATCTGGTCAACTTAAAAACAAGGAAAGAATTCAGATTTGGAGACAATTTCAGTTTACAGCAAAACGTTTTCAAAAGTATAACTTTTTTTTTTTTTGAGATGGAGTTTCGCTCTTGTTACCCAGGCTGGAGTGCAATGGCGCGATCTTGGCTCACCGCAACCTCCATCTCCTGTGTTCAAGCAATTCTCCTGCCTCTGCCTCCCGAGTAGCTAGGACTACAGGCGTGCACCACCATGCCCAGCTAATTTTTGTATTTTTAGTAGAGACGGGGTTTCAACATTTTGACCAGGATGGTCTCGATCTCTTGACCTCGTGATCCACCCACCTCAGCCTCCCAAAGTGCTGGGATTACAAGCTTAAGCCACCATGCCCAGCCAAAAGTATAACTTTTAAAAAAATTAAAATAGC
>NW_022452316.1:578-1220 GCF_009761245.1 Sapajus apella
TTACCAGGATGGTCTCGATCTCTTGACCTCGTGATCCACCCACCTCAGCCTCCCAAAGTGCTGGGATTACAAGCTTAAGCCACCATGCCCAGCCAAAAGTATAACTTTTAAAAAAATTAAAATAGCAATTGATTGTATGTGAATCCGTTATTATAATGAATGTTTCTCTTTGTTTTGCTTCCCACATTCCTTTTAGCCACAATACAACAAAAGCAAATATTTGCCCTTGGAAAAAATATTCAAAGGAAGACTGTAAAGGGAATTTGTGACCACAGTTATTCAATGTTTCATGACGGTGCTTTCTAATACTGAAAAGTTTAAAGGGATAGTCAAAGTTATTCCCCCAAAGATGCTTTAAAGAAATCGATGAAACTAGAGAAACAAAAGTGGCAGGACAATCAATGTGACTTTAGATGTCACTGTGTCTTGTGATAAAAAGTAATTTACCTTTAAAGGATCACTAAGAATTACTGGAAGCCCAGAATATATCTGGAATGTATCTGAATTTAGTTGTCAATATCACTAGCAATGAATGTGATAAAAAGGGATCTGTGTTTTATTTGTGTAATATAAAACCAATGCAGTATTTAACACTTTTTAAAAAAAACAAGTTCTACCTGAAATACAGTTGACAATATCAGA
>NW_022452317.1:0-1219 GCF_009761245.1 Sapajus apella
TTCACCTTAGGAAGCTGGTTCTATGTTCAGATTGAGAGATATAGAAACACGTTTCTTCTAATAGCTGCGTTTGAATATTCCAGAGTGAAAGAGACTATAGCCTGTAACGAGAAATATCTTCCTCTAAAACAAAAAAGCAGGTATCTAGCAGAATCGTTGTCGAACTCTGCAATCAACTTACAGAGGTAAACTGATGTGTGAGAGCAGCAGTTCAGAAATGCTTTCCTTGGAGAATCTGGAAACAGATATTTCCAGTCATATACAGGCATGTAGGAACTGGCAGTAAGACTGCGTTTAAAACACAGGAGAAACATCTCATTCAAACTGCTCTGCTTTGTGTTTCCTCACCTTAGCAAGTGGCATCTATGTTTAGATTAAGCCAGTTAGAAACACGTTTCTTCTAAAAGGTGCGTTTGGATATTCCAGAGTGACTGAGACTATAGGCTGTAAGGAGAAATATGTTGGTCTAAAACAAAATCGCAGCTATCTAGCAGAATGGTTGTTAATCTGTACAATCAACTTACAGATTTAAACTGATGTATACGTGCAGCAGTTCAGAAATCCTTTCTTTGCACAATAGGGAAGGAGATATTTCCAGACATATACAGGCATATGAGATCTAGCAGGAAGACTGCGTTGAAAACACAGGAGTAACGTCTGTTTCAAACTGCTCTGCTTTGTGTTCGTTCAAATTCGGAAGTTGCATCTATGTTTAGATTCAGCGAGTTAGAAACGAGCTTCTTCTAAAAGCTGCGTTTTGATATTTCAGAGTGACTGAAACCATAGGCAGTAATGAGAATTATATTGCTCTAAAACAAAAACGCAGCTCTCTAGGAAAATGGTTGTTAAGCTGCGGAATCAATTTACGGAGTTAAACTAATGTGTGTGTGCAGCAGTTCAGAAACTCTTTCTTTGGAGAATCTGGAAACAGGTAGTTCCAGCCATTTACAGGCATATAAGAACTTACAGTAAGACTGCATTTAAAACACAGGAGAAACGTCTATTTCAAACTGCTCTGCTTTGTGTTCATTCACCTTAGGACGTTGCCTCTATGTTTAAATTCAGCGAGTTAGAAACACGTTTCTTTTATAATCTGCGTTTGGATATTCCTGAGTGAATTAGACTATAGGATGTAATGAGAAATATCTTGCTCTAAAACAAAAACGCAGATTATAAAAGAAACGTGTTTCTAACTCGCTGAATTTAAACATAGAGGCAA
>NW_022452318.1:0-1219 GCF_009761245.1 Sapajus apella
AAATTCACGGTAAAAGAATGATGACTAAAAAATAACCCCTGCTGGACCATATTTTCCATTTTCACAAGATTCAATGGAACAGCCCAAGTCTTGTTCCATTTTGGAGTCAAAATTATGTTTGTTATTACTTGTTTGTTTCCTCAGAGGGTCTCTGTTGCACCTCAAATCACAGCAAATACAAAGTCAGTGATTTTGTCTATAAACACAGTTAACTTGACAAGCCTTTTCAAGAACGCTGAAGTCCAGCTAACTCGATTACATATAATCATAGGCCCTCCAGCCCCTTCTCAAACTATTGGGTGAGAAAAAATTTATTGTTTTATGAGCATACTGTTGTTAATTCCAGAAAGTTTTAGGTAAAAAGTGTATCTATTTTTAATCCAAATACCTTCTTCCCTGCAATTGCTCCATTGAGACTTCTTGTTTCCTGCTGAGCTGCACAGGCTCCCTTTAAACTGTCTGCCTTGGATGCTCTTGAAAGCAGCTTGTGTGGCTCTTCAGGGAGGTGGCTTCTGTTTATAGAGTGGCCGTTCTGTTTTCCCACTCCCTGCCTTCACCAGAGAAGAAGGAGGAGTACATCAAAAGGAGTTTTTCTCTCCTCTAGATGCACTTAGAAATAGTGAGTTTCCTCTAAAGGACAGAAAAGAAGTAGCATAGAAAGAGACAGAGAAAGATAGGGAGAGAAACATATATAAAAGAGATAAACACAGAAAAACAGAGACAGACCGCAGAAGGCAGAGGTGCCAGGTGGGAAAAGCATGGCCAGGGGCTGTATGAGCATTTGTCAGTATTCCTATAGACTACTCGCTCTTGATATTTTATTTTTAAAATGCAGCCCAAGGTCAATAGAGTCGGACTATCTCATCACACTGTTGATTCACATTGAGCTTTTAGGCAAAACAGATCCTTTTTAAAAACTAACACAACAGTAATTTAACTAACATTCATTGAGAGTTGAGTCTGTGACTGACAATCTTTTAAGGTCATTTAATCCAACAGCACTAATAAAAGATCAGTACTTTTTTATTATACCTGTTTTATGGATCAATAAATGGAAACACAAAGAGGTTAAATGACTTGTTCGAGTTTGTGTGGTAAGTGGTAGAGCAAAGATTCCAGACCATCTTTCCTGTCCTGAGCTTATGCTCACATAGTTTTGATAAAGTCTAGACTATATTTATCTATATTAATTTTATTTTTCATGAGTTTGGTCCATTTC
>NW_022452319.1:0-1219 GCF_009761245.1 Sapajus apella
AGATGAAACTTCCTAAGGTGAACGAACACACAGTGGAGCAGTTTGAAAGAGACGTTTCTCATATGATTTAGATGAGATCTTAAAGCTAATTCTTAAGAGTCTGTATATGGCTGGAAATATCTCTTTCCAGATTCTCCAAAGAAATGGTTAGTGAACTGCTGCATTCACACAATTGTTTAACTCTGTATGTTTAATATACACCTTGCCAATCATTCTGCTACGTAGCTCCGTTTTTGTTTTAGAGCTACATATTTCTCATTTCACTGTATACTCCGAGTCACTCAAGAATATCGACACGCAGCTTTAAGAAGAAACCTGTTTCTAACTCGCTGAATGGAAACATAGATGCAACTTCCTATGGTCAACGAACACAGAGCAGAGCAGTTTGAAAGAGATGTTTCTCCTGTGGTTTAGGCGCGATCTGAAAGCTAAATCTTATGAGCCTGTATATGGCTGGAAATATCTCTTTCCAGATTCTCCAAGGAAAGGGTTTCTGAACTGCTACATTCACACATCTGTATAACTCTGTAAGTTGAATACACACCTTGACAATCATTCTTCTACCTAGCTCCGTTTTTGTTTTACAGCCAGATAATTCTCATTACACCCTATACTCCCAGTCACTCAGGAATATCCAAACGCAGATTTTAGAAGAAACGTGTTTCTAACTCGCTGAATCTAAACGTAGATGCAACTTCCTAAGGTGAACGAACACAGAGCAGAGCAGTTTGAAAGAGACGTTTCTCCTGTGGCTTATACTCGATCTTATAGCTAACTCATGTGAGCCTATATATAGCTGGAAATATCTCTTTCCAGATTCTCCATGGAAAGCGTTTCTGAACTGCTACATTCACACATCTGTCTAACTCTGTAAGTTGAATACACATCTTGACAATCATTCTTCTACATAGCTCCGTTTTTGTTTTAGAGCCAGATATTTCTCATTAAACCCTATACTCCCAATAATCCAGGAATATCCAAACGCAGCTTTTAGAAGAAACCTGTTTCTAAATCGCTGACGCAAACATAGACGCAACTTCCTAATGTGAACCAAACACAGCAGAGCAGTTTGAAACAGACGTTTCTCCTGTGGTTTAGACGCGATCTGACCTCTAAATCTTAAGACCCTGTATATGGCTGGAATTATCTCTTTTCAGATTCTCCAAAGAAAGTGTTTCTGAACTGCTACATTCACACATCTGTTTAACTCTATAAGTTG
>NW_022452320.1:0-1219 GCF_009761245.1 Sapajus apella
AGCAGTAGGAGGAAATGGGAAAAGGGTATGCCCTCCTAGTTTGAGGAGATGTCTTTGAGGTTGTACACACAAGTTCTATTTAATATTCTGGTGCCTTGCCTGCATGGGGGGCAGAAATGGAGTCATTGGAGTGGGTATGTGTGCATTGAAACCTGAGGAAGATGGGGAGAATGGAAAATGGGGTTCATTTGCAGGCTGTACCACTTGTCTGAGTTGTTGGAGACACCTGACCAGTAAACTTGAAGCACCTTGTCGGTATTTGTTGTTAAGTGTGAGGTGTCTTTAGGACCATACATGTTGGGGCCAGTTGCAGTGGCTCACACCTGTAATCCTGGCAATTTGGGAGGCCAAGGTGGGAGGGTCACTTGAGGCCAAGAGTTCTATTCCAGCCTGAGCAACAAAGCAAGACCACTTTCTATTTATATTAAAAAACAAAACATAAAACCTGTATGTGTTGAGAATGCACTAACGGGGTAGTGTAGGTAAACCTGGAAAAGTGGAGGGGATTTTACAGAAAGGGGTATCTTTTTTTATTTTATTAAGCCAGTCAAATGTAGCAGTTAGTCGGGTGGGTGGGGGCTTGCAGTGAGCTGAGATTGTGCCACTGCACTCCAGCCTGGTATCAGAGTGAGACTCCATCTCAAAGGAAAAGCAGAAAACCAACAAGGAAAAATGATAGGAACTCTGCAGCATAGTGTGTCAAATGGAGAAAATAGGTGAATCATGTCTGCTCTTCACATGAATATAGAATCTCATTAGAAAAATAAAGCACACGGAGAAATTGATGAGTCCAGTGTGTAAGAAATCACTCGTAATAGGGCAGATAAGAGTATCAGAAGGGAGGATCACTGCAGTTATGTGAATTCTTCCTGAACTTCCCCTTCCCATCTCCTAATTTCCCATCCTACAAAATTGTTCATCATTCATCTCTGAATTTCACTTCTTCCCGCCAGACACTTCTACTTTTTACACATATGGGGCTATATTATGTTTGCTTAATACATTTAATATATTATTAATAATAACATAGACACACATTTAATATGTATATTACATGTATAGGCTATGTTATTGTATAATGCATTAGCTTATATTTAAAGTGTGCTTCACCAATTAAATTACTAATTGTATACTTGTCTAAGGCTGTTACTGTTTGTATAATATATTAGTTCGTATTGAAAGTGTTTCATCCATTAGAATACTATAAATTCCTTAAAAT
>NW_022452321.1:0-1219 GCF_009761245.1 Sapajus apella
GGGGGGCTGAGGCAGGAGAATAGTTTGAATTCAGGAAGCAGAGGTCGCGGTAAGCCAAGATTGCACCACTGCACTCCAGCCTGGGTTACAGAGTGAGACGGGGCGGGGGTGGAAAACAAACCCCAAAAAAACTTCTCATAGGGTTCTCAGTGGCTTGGCCTGGGGAGGGTCAACTCCAGCAACCCTATTGGCTGAGAGGAAGGGTGGGGTGATCCCAAAAGGACCACGGATGTGATATTGCCAAAAGAAGCTCCAGAGAACAGATTCTGGGCCCCCAAAACCTGCAGATGCCCACTGTCATTGGGGTGAGTATATAGCTTATTATTATCCAAGCCCGGATCTTTTAAGAGTGAAAGAGGGCACTTTTAACAATTCTGCTGGGACAACAGGCTTAGACTGTCCTGGGAAAGTACTGTCACCCTAACAATAGCAGCCAAGAGCCAGAGAGCCAAGAGCTGCCCCATCTGAGCCCTGCATCCCACAAACTCAGTCTCTCTGGCTCTCCAGGCACAGGCAGGAGAGGAGGGGAAGGTGCTCAGGCTCAGATCTAAGGAGGAGAAGAGGGTATCTGGGTGGGAAGAGAACACGTTTGGAGACAATTCCCAATTCTCCACATCCACCCAAACTGCCCCACCCCGACCCCCCACTACCATCTGTTGTTCACGTTGAGCCTCTTCCCTGTGCTAGGAATGCCCTTCCTGTGCTCCTCAGACTCCAGGACCCTTCTCTAGCTCGCCACTCTCTGGAGCATCCCTTTAACACCCCTCCCACCCCAGCCTCCTCACAGCTCCTGCAGCACCTCCATAGCACCTCCAGACTCATCACAGGACCTGTCTGGAGTATGGCTCCCATCTCTACCATGGGGCAGGAGTTTGCTGTGGCTCTTGCTTGTCTCCCGGTCCCCCTGTCGCACAGCCCTCAGCAGGGCTCCCTGACAGCCCTAGGCTGATGATTCTGCTGGGCTAAGCCCCCTCCGCTGTCTCCATCTCTCTGGCCCAGAGCCCTCTCCCCTTCCCAGCCCTTCTGCCCCTGCTCCTGGTATTGATTGCTAGGGAATCCTAGCCAAAGATCTTCTCACGCAAAGGCATGCAAACTTTGACCCAGGATGATTGGCTGTTCAGCTCCAGGCCAAGGTCCTCTACCTCCCTCTTCTCTGCCCAGTGCTCAGTGAAGGTCCCCTTCCTGTCACTGTGAGCTATTGGCCACGACAAGGTTTGGT
>NW_022452322.1:0-1219 GCF_009761245.1 Sapajus apella
CAACTACAAATAAAGAGCAGAGCCTCTCAGCAGTGTCTTCTGGAATTTTTGAGAAAGTTACCAAGATGAAGTGTAGAACACCAGCTATACAGTGCAGGCACACATATGGATTGGTATGGGTATAATTTTAAATGTAATTTTGGTCTGACACAAATTCACATATAAACATTTTTGTTTTTGTTTTTTTGAGACATGGTCTCACTCTGTCGACCAGACTGGAGTGCAATGTCACGATGCTGGCCAAACTCAACTTCTGCCCCCCAGGCTCAAGCAGTTCTCCTGTCTCAGCCTCCTGAGTAGCTGGGATTACAGGTGCATGCCACTAACACCCAGCTAATTTTTTTATTATTCTTTTTTAGTACAGATGGGGTTTCACCATGTTAGCAACGCTGGTCCACTAAAAGAAGTGCACTTTGTGTTTTTAAGATTGCCAGGAAACTGCCTTTCTTATTCAGAATCAAAGAGGATAATGAGTTATATTCCCTGCTCAGAGAGGATACACGTAGCTGTTACAGAAATGGCAGCATTATCCCCCAAAAAACCCAAGTCTGACATGGTGAGGACTTCCCTTCATTCACTGACATCCAGTGCCTACCGACTGCAGTCAGAGTGCAAGAAGACCCTCCCAGGGGACCCAGGTTCACCCACAGACGTCCAGCTGGTCACGCAGCAGGTCATCCAGTGTGCGTACGACATCACCAAGGCTGCCAAGCAGCTGGTCACCATCACCACCAAAGAGAACAACAACTGACATGAGCAAGGTGCCACCTCCTCTTTTCTTGTTGTTTTTTTAAATGAGGTTAGCCACTTATCTCAGCAAAGCCTGTGTGGGGTGGGTAATGGGTGAGTGACTGACCCTGTGCATCCTGACATTAAAGGCCAGCTCACTTGGCATGGACTTCCCTCCACAGCCACACACTCACATGAACACACACACACACACACACATGCTCATGTAACCCACACTTCCTGGTTCAGATCACACAAACCCTGTCACCTTCAGTTAGAGCTGTAAAACAGGTCAGAGGTGTAACATGGACCCATGGGTGCTGCAAACTGCTGAAGCGACATTTTCCTGAGAAGGATCATCTGAAACCACTTTGGACACAGCGTCCCGGTGCCTGTGAAAATCCCCTCAGGCCTCTCGGTGCATCTGCAAGCTGCTGGGCACGGTCCCTACGTAGTGGCCCTCAGGAAGCCACGGGCACCCACCAGTGCC
>NW_022452323.1:0-1218 GCF_009761245.1 Sapajus apella
TAGTGACTATGTAACTAGAAGGAAGGGATAAATTCAAGTATGCTCATGTATGTAATGGTTATTCATTTATTCAACAAATATTTATGAAGCATGTATTATTTGATATGTTACCATTTAAAATATATTTTCATGCTGATTTTCAATACTATTTGCTACATGCTCCTTTATAGTTCTTCAAATACATAGGTTCGAAAGAGCAATTTTTATCTCATGTATTGGTTGTATTTCATACCTACCATTTCAAACAGTGGTTATAGTAAATAATATTTGTGTATTAAGGACTGAATCTATTTTATAATATTGTGGCTACATAGTTATGAAGCAACACAATAATTTATATTACCAGAGTTGGCCTCTTTAGACTCAAATATGTGTGTGTGTGTTTGTGTATGTGAATGTGAGAAAGAGAGAGAGTGTTCTGACCTTGAGTATATTTGGCCTTCATAACTTCTGTATTGATAATACCAACAGAGGAAGAATAGTTAACTTGGTTGTGGCATATAATATAAGCAAACATAATGAATCATTTTTCTCTGATTTTGTATTTCTTTTTATTTCATGGTCATGTACGTACAACAGTAGTTTCCTTTTCTCTTAATATTAAATGTGGCTTTGGGAAATCATTATGAAAAAAGAAGAGAATTCACTAGGGCAATATTAAATATAAAATATGTGGTTTTATTTATCAAGAGAAGATAACATTAAGTAGTGGAAATATATATACATGTATAGGTATATGTAGATGTGTGTATACTCAGTTTATAACATTTTTTTCTATATTGATGTTTGATAGAGAAACAAAGACATTGATTCTAAGAACTTTGGAGTCATTGAAGGCTTTTGCGGGGAGGAATGGACAGCAATAAAACTGTTGAGATCAAAATGATTTAAAATTTGAGGTGCTATATACCTCAAGATAATTTTTTATTTAACCAAAATCACAGTATGTATCATATTATTTATAGTAAGTCTAATCAGTGAATATCATTATAAAGCTACCCATAATTTAGTGTACTTAAAACATAAATGTGATGTCATTTAACTGCTGACAAACCAGTTTTAATGACAGAAATAGCTTGAGTTAAAAGAAGGATTTTGAAAAGTTTACAGCTTTATTTTTTCAAGCACCACAAACTAATAAGCAAAAACATATGAATTAGATAAAATACTTCATTAAGTTACTTTTATTGGGTAAGTCAATGTGATATGATTACATTT
>NW_022452324.1:0-604 GCF_009761245.1 Sapajus apella
CATAGCTCCGTTTTTGTTTTAGAGCAAGATATTTCTCACTAAACACTGTACTCCCATTCACTCATGAATATCCAAACGCAGCGTTTTGGAGAAACGTCTTTCTAACTCGCAGAATCTAAACATAGATGAAACTTCCCAAGGTGAACGAACACACAGTGGAGCAGTTTGAAAGAGACGTTTCTCATATCATTTACATGCGATCTTAAAGCTAATTCTTAAGAGTCTGGATAAAGCTGGCAGTATCTCTTTCCAGATTCTCCAAAGAAACGGTTGGTGAACTGCTACATTCACACAATTGTTTAACTCTGTAAGTTTAATATACACCTTGACAATCATTCTCTTACATAGCTCCGTTTTTGTTTTAGAGCAAGATATTTCTCATTAAACCCTATACTGCCATTCACTCAGGAATATCCAACGCAGCTTTTTTCAGAAACATCTTTCTAACTTGCAGAATCTAAACATAGATGCAACTTCCGAAGATGAACGAACACACAGTGGAGCAGTTTGAAAGAGACGTTTCTCGTATCATTTAGATGCGATCTTAAGGTTAATTCTTAAGAGTCTGTAAGCGGCTGGAAATATCTCTTTCCAGAATCTCCAA
>NW_022452324.1:614-1218 GCF_009761245.1 Sapajus apella
CATAGCTCCGTTTTTGTTTTAGAGCAAGATATTTCTCACTAAACACTGTACTCCCATTCACTCATGAATATCCAAACGCAGCGTTTTGGAGAAACGTCTTTCTAACTCGCAGAATCTAAACATAGATGAAACTTCCCAAGGTGAACGAACACACAGTGGAGCAGTTTGAAAGAGACGTTTCTCATATCATTTACATGCGATCTTAAAGCTAATTCTTAAGAGTCTGGATAAAGCTGGCAGTATCTCTTTCCAGATTCTCCAAAGAAACGGTTGGTGAACTGCTACATTCACACAATTGTTTAACTCTGTAAGTTTAATATACACCTTGACAATCATTCTCTTACATAGCTCCGTTTTTGTTTTAGAGCAAGATATTTCTCATTAAACCCTATACTGCCATTCACTCAGGAATATCCAACGCAGCTTTTTTCAGAAACATCTTTCTAACTTGCAGAATCTAAACATAGATGCAACTTCCGAAGATGAACGAACACACAGTGGAGCAGTTTGAAAGAGACGTTTCTCGTATCATTTAGATGCGATCTTAAGGTTAATTCTTAAGAGTCTGTAAGCGGCTGGAAATATCTCTTTCCAGAATCTCCAA
>NW_022452325.1:0-1218 GCF_009761245.1 Sapajus apella
GGATCAGAGCTGCAACAGAGGTTTCCACCTTGTACAAGGTCTTCAGGGTAGGCCTCCAGAGGAGATGCTGGCTAAACTGTGGCTTGAAGGGGGACTATGAGATTTTCAGATATTAGGGATGGGCATTCCAGGAAATAGGAGCACCAAGGTCGGGAAATGGCTATGTCAAGACACCAGCTCTGGGAGTTGCCGGCACCCCACTGCAGCATTAGAGGGACAGGGCAGGGAGGAACTGTGACAAGGAGAGTCAGAAGGAGGAAGGAGTCTGTGCCCAGAGGCCCCTGCGGTCACACTAAGTGCTTAACATTTCTGGATGGGAGTCAGGGTGATTTAAAGAGATGTTGACACATCAGATATCCCAGCAGCACCTGGAGGAAGAGTTATAGAGGACCAGGCTGTACACAGGGTATCAGGTCATTCATTCATTCAGTGAACACTGACTGTAAGCAAGTGTTACCAGGAGCTGTGCTTGGCACAGGGATTCAAAGGAAAACATCAAGGTGTTGCAGTCTACAGGGCAGACAATGACATAATCACATCATTACTGCTCAGTGTTGGGGGCCATGGACAGCTCCCTCAGGATGTGGGCCGGACTGCAGAAATAGATACATCATTTTCAGGGCTCTGTGTGATGCAAATTTAAATTCCCTTGATTAAAAACATCCAGGCAGCAATGGCAGTATTTTAACCAACTATAGAATGCTGCTACATGAGGGACCCTGTGTGGATGCACCTGTCTCATGCCTATAAAATGGCCATGGCCGAAAGAAATGTTTGGAAAAAATAAAAAGGGAAGTCTTGGCCACAAGGTGTGGGAAGGCTGATGGAGTAAAATATCATGTTCAGAAGCTGAGAAGCTTACAAGAAGCAGGGTATACTTTAGGAAATATAAGCAAGCAGTTGGATGTGAAGTGCATATGTGAGGCCAGAAATGTGGGCAGAGGAGCATCTGAGCCCTGAATTCCATGGGGGAGTAACTGGAGGCTAGATCCCACAGATGACACAGAAACCACCTTACCTGACCCTCTTTTCCCAAAGCCTACTCTGGATGTTCAGTGGAATATGGATGGGGTGGGAGAGCTCCTGGAAGGCTGCTGTGGGAAGCATGGGGTGTGGCGAGGAGGGTATAGATGGGAGGGATGATTCCAGGCAAAGTAAGGTGGAGGTGACGCCCACAGTGCTGTGTGGGGTGAGCAGGTAGAAGGTGGTGCTAATGCT
>NW_022452326.1:0-1218 GCF_009761245.1 Sapajus apella
GCCCATTTCCAAAGAAGGCACTGAATATGCCACATATTCATGAACTCCTAAGATTTCCATATTCTAGTCCTAGAAGCTGTGAACATGTTTTGGGCCATGACAATGGGGAAGTCAGGGGACAGATGGAATTAACCTTGCCAGTATCAGCTAAGATGCAGAGCTATTTCTGAATTACACAGGAGGTCCTTGGTCATCCAAAGGTGATTCAACTGAGAAAGAAGATGGAGGAAGCAGAATGAGAATTGAATTTCAAGACACATAGCAGCTGTCCAAGCTTCTGAAGCCAAAAATGGAGCCAAAAGCCAAGAATCATGGGGTGCTAAAAAGTGGGGAAGGGTAAAGGAAACAGACTGTCCACTAGTAAAGCAGGTAAGATCCAACTATTACTATACCTTCCTTTGTCTAAGGGAAAGGAGTTTCTCTCTATGGATCTCCATCACTCTAATTTAAGCAGGTAACTTGGTCGTCACCTGTTATAGCAGATATAGGGAGTTGATGCAAGTCTTGTCTAGAATACTTATTTTATAACCTGCTTTGAAGGTAGCCAGAGTAAGTCATGGATATTTCCCTTCTATTTCATATAAGTACTCATAACTAATCCTTCCCTGAGAAAACCCCTCAGGAAAAATTTGAAGGCAATTAAATTGATGTCATTCTAGCATCCCAGTAGAAATGTTGTATACATTATTAAATGCATACTTGTAATTTTGTGTTTGAAATGAACATGCATCAATGCCATGGAGGATGTATCTTACATTTTACAGAACAAAAGTAGATCCTGATAGAAAAGTAGGTTTTCTATGGAAAAAAAACAAATAGTTAAAAACCCACCCCCCCAAAATTGTGGTTGCAATAACTTCCTCACTAGATTCCACCAGTCAAGAGAGGATACCAGTTATTCCAGACAACATAAAGAAATAGCAGCATTTCTCAAAATATCATCCTCTCTTGACAACCAAGTGGACTAAGACAGCAGGAAGCATTCTCACCATTTCCATGCTAGACAGGCTAGAACTAGCAGATGATCCCATTTCAGGGTGGACCGTGAGGTCCCTGCTCTTCATGAGCTGCAGGTCAGTACAGCACCAGGAGAGGCAGACCTTTCTGAGGACTGACAACCAGTAAGTATTTCTCACAGACCACACTGACACTCTCCACTCTCCCTTTATGAAGCCATTATTTGGCTGCCTCAATCACCTCCTCTCGAAAAATCTATTG
>NW_022452327.1:0-1218 GCF_009761245.1 Sapajus apella
AGATTTTTTAATGATCGCCATTCTAACCGGCGTGAGATGGTATCTCAATGTAGTTTTGATTTGCATTTCTCTGATGACCAGTGATGATGAGCATTTTTTCATATGTTTGTTGGCCTCACGTATGTCTTCTTTTGAGAAGTGTCTGTTCATATCCTTTGCCCACTTTTGAATGGGCTTGTTAGTTTTTTTCTTGTAAATCTGCTTTAGTTCTTTGTAAATTACGGATATCAGCCCTTTCTCAGATGGGTAAACTGCAAAAATTTTTTCCCAATCTCTTGGTTACCGATTCACTCTAATGATTGTTTCTTTTGCTGTGCAGAAGCTGTGGAGTTTGATTAGGTCCCATTTGTCTATTTTGGCTTTTGTTGTCAATGCGTTTGGCGTTTTGGTCATGAAGTCCTTGCCTACACCTACGTCCTGAATGGTTTTGCCTAGATTTTCTTCTAGGGTTTTTATGGTGTTAGGTCTTATGTTTAAGTCTTTAATTCATCTGGAGTTAATTTTAGTGTGAGGTGTCAGGAAGGGGTCCAGTTTCTGCTTTCTGCACATGGCTAGCCAGCTTTCCCAACACCATTTATTGAACAGGGAATCCTTTCCCCATTGCTTGTTTTTGTCTGGTTTGTCAAAGATCAGATGGTTGTAGATATGTTGTGTTGCCTCCGAGACCTCTGTTCTGTTCCATTGGTCTATATCTCTGTTTTGGTACCAGTACCATGCTGTTTTGATTACTGTAGCCTTGTAGTATAGTTTGAAGTCTGGTAGTGTGATGCCCCCCGCTTTGTTCTTTTTGCTTAGAATTGACTTGGCTATGCGGGCTCTCTTTTGGTTCCATATGAAGTTTAAGGTGGTTTTTTCCAGTTCTGCAAAGAAGGTCATTGGTAGCTTGATGGGGATAGCATTGAATCTGAAAATTACTTTGGGCAGTATGGCCATTTTCACGATATTGATTCTTCCTAACCATGAACATGGGATGTTTCTCCATCTGTTTGTGCCCTCTCTTATTTCGTTGAGCAGTGGCTTGTAGTTCTCCTTGAAGAGGTGCTTTACATTCCTTGTTAGTTGTATTCCTAGGTATTTTATTCTCTTTGTGGCAATTGTGAATGGAAGTTTGTTCCTGATTTGGCTCTCTTTGAGTCTGTTACTGGTGTATAGGAATGCATGTGATTTTTGCACATTGATTTTGTATCCTGAGACTTTGCTGAACTTGCTTATCAGTTT
>NW_022452328.1:0-1217 GCF_009761245.1 Sapajus apella
TCCTCTGTGTCTTTTCCTTTTCAATCAGGTAGCAGGAATCTGTGGAGTGCCTGTTGGATGGTAGAGCCAGAACCTCTGAAGGCTGTTAAGCAGATATAAGACAGAGTCCTGACAGCGAAAAGTTAGGGGAGTTGGACTAACACATGGCTCAGTTAATATCATATCAGAGTAAAGACCAAAGTGCATGACTTAGAGTTAGGAATTATGGTGAGCAAAGAAAAGTCAAACTTGGTGTTTTCGAAGTGATTTTTACAACTTTAAAAATCACTGGGCTGGGCACGGTGGCTCACGTCTGTAATCCCAGCACTTTGGGAGGCTGAGGCGGGTGGATCATCTGAGGTCAGGAGTTCGAGACAAGCCTGGCTAACATGGTGAAACCCCATTTCTACTAAAAATACAAAAAATTAGCCGGGCATGGTGGCCAACGCCTGTAATCCCAGCTACTCGGGTGTGGTGGTGCATGCCTGTAATCCCAGCTTTGGGAGGCTGATGCAGCAGAATCGCTTGAACCTGGGAGACAGAGGTTCAAGTCTCCCAACTTCAATCCTTTTTCTTTTTTGAGACGTAATTTTCCTCTTGTTGCCCAGGTTGCAGTGAGCTGAGATCTCGCCACTGCACTCTGGCTTGGGCAACAAGAGTGAAACTCCGGCTCAAAAAATAAAAAAAAAAACCAAATCATGTCTTGATATGCCATCCTTTCCAACTTTGTTCCTGCAGTATTACTTAATTCATTTTTCTAAAATACCATTCTGTTGGCTTCTGGTCAACAACCTTCACAATGATGACCCCGTGCCATCTATATATTGTCCAAAATGCTTTCATTCTCTTAATGGTCCCAGACAAGGCTTTTAGAAAGCTCTGTGCTGCATTCTGGTGTGTGTGGTGGCGTGATCTGTAGTCCCAGCTACTCGGGAAGCTGAGGCAGGAGAATCGCTTTAAACCCAGTAGGTGGAAGTTGAAGTGAACTGAGATTACGCCACTGCACTCCAGCCTGTGACAAAGTGAGACTCTGTCCCAAAAAATAAAAAAGGAAGAAGAATGCTTTGGCCTGTTTTATTAATCTTGGTTATAGCATGAATTGATTACTTGTACATTTTTTGTGTAGTGAATTAGCCCTGGAGAATCCATTCATATCTGGATGACCTGACAGAATAAATGTTCCAGACTTGGAAAATGAGACTGTAGATTCTGGGGCAGAGTGATCCTCTAAGGTCATT
>NW_022452329.1:0-348 GCF_009761245.1 Sapajus apella
GTAATCCCAGCTACTAAGGAGGCTGAGGCAGGAGAATCGCTTGAACGCAGGACGTGTAGGTTGCAGTTAGACGAGATTACACCACTGCACTCCAGCCTGAAGGACAGAGCAAGACTCCACCTCAAAAAAAAAAAAAAAAAAAATCAGAGAAAACCAAGGTATCCGCAGATAACACACCGTGTCACTTTCCCTGTGCACTTTTCTGGCCTCTTGGTAGACAGTTCCTAACATCACCATGAGATCCTGGTGAAGGAGGGGTGGATAATGGGGTTGCTGCAGTTTAGTTAACCATTATTCCTCCAGAGAGATGATCATCATCTGTCAGATTCCTTTGAATGTTTTTCCAAC
>NW_022452329.1:448-1217 GCF_009761245.1 Sapajus apella
ACACCTGTAATCCCAGCTACTCAGGAGGCTGAGACAGGAGAATCGGTTGGGAAGCAGAGGTTGCAATGAGCCAGAATCGTGGCACTGCACTCCAGCCTGGGTAACAGAGCAAGACTCCATCTCAAAAAACAAAAATAGCATTCCTAAGGACTGAGGGGTGAAACTGAGGCATGCAGACTGGAGTTAGGGTGGGGCTTGGGGAGAGAATGGGGCCAAGTAACCTGTGAAGGACTCTCAGAAAGTCACAGCAACTTGAAAATCATTTGTTCTACCTCCCACTTCCACATTTTCCAGATATAGAAACGAAAGCTGAGAAGGGGAAGATAACTATCCCAAAAGCACCACGTTGGTGGGGAGCAGGGTTGCCAGAGAAAACACAGGACATCCAGTGAAGTGTGAGTTTCGGACTCTCAGTGTATGTCCCAAATAATGCACGAGACTTAGACTAAAACCTTCTTCACTCTTTGTCTGCAAATGTAACTGGGCATCTGTACGATGATTTGCTAAGTCTGACAACCCTCATGAGGGTAAAATGAAGATTAGGAAAATAATTAAATGTAATAAGCAAACATGCAAAATGAGGACAACTCTGTTCCCATTTTGCAGACAAGGGAATTGCACGTTAGGGAAGAGACTTGCCCCAAGATGACACTCAAAAGCATTAGAGTCAGGATTTGAACCCGGTCCTGATTCCAGAGGTCTCAACTTCACTGTTGTGTCCGGGAACACACCCGAGTCCTACTCGTGTGTGTGCATGTTCTGTCTTGAA
>NW_022452330.1:0-1217 GCF_009761245.1 Sapajus apella
GCTCTTGTTACCCAGGCTGGAGTGCAATGGCGCGATCTCGGCTCACCACAACCTCCGCCTCCTGGGTTCAGGCAATTCTCCTGCCTCAACCTCCTGAGTAGCTGGGATTACAGGCATGCACCACCATGCCCAGCTGATTTTTTGTATTTTTAGTAGAGACGGGGTTTCACCGTGTTGACCAGGTTGGTCTTGATCTCTTGACCTCGTGATCCACCCGCCTCGGCCTCCCAAAGTGCTGGGATTACAGGCGTGAGCCACTGCGCCTGGCCTTCTCACGTATTTTTAAAGAGGGTCTTGCTCTGTTGCTCAGGCTGGAGTCTAGTGGGACAATCATAGCTCACTGCAGCCTCCAACTCCTGTGCTCAAGCAGTTCTCCCAAGTAACTGTGACTACAGTGTGCACCACTGCACCCAGCTGTCACTCTTTTCCAACAAGACAACGGCACGAAATGAAGCACAATGTGTTCTTCTGTCAAATTAACCAGCCATAACAGCAAAGCTCAGGAGGGCAGGCACGGAAACGCGTTCACCTTTTTCAGTGTCTAAAGCCATTGAGCAGGCAGCTGCAAGCTAGGTCCTTGGGGGTGGCTAGGAGAGGGTGGTAAATGGATTGGACCTCTGTGGGTGATGGCTCATCTTGACAGGAGTGTGTGGTGCGGCCTCCAGGATTTTGTGTCTGATGAAGGCGATAGACTCAGTCACTTATACCCAAATGACTCAGTCATTTATACCCAAAGTAAATATTGGATGCCAGCATTGAGCTGCGGATGTGTGTGGGAAGGAGGGGCGTACGGAGATGAAACTGCCAGAAAAAAGCTCAGGACTCCCAGGAGTCTTTGAAGAGGGGGAGTAAGAGGTTAGTGTGGCTTTAATGACAATCATAAGGGCCAGTCTCGGTGGCTCACGCCTGTAATCACAGGACTTTGGGAAGCTGAGGTGGGCAGATCACTTGAGGTCAGGAGTTCAAGACGAACGGTGCCAACTTGGTGAGACCTTCCCCATCTCTACTAAAAATGCAAAAACTAGGTGGGTATGGTGGCGCATGCCTGTAATCCCAACTAACTGTGATTACAGTATGCACCACTGCACCCAGCTGTCATTTTTTTTTTTTCAAACAAGACAGCGGTACAAAAGGAAGTATAATGTACTTCATTTCATTTTTTTTTTTTTCTTTTTTTTGAGACGGAGTTTCGCTCTTGTTACCCAGGCTGGAGTGCA
>NW_022452331.1:0-1217 GCF_009761245.1 Sapajus apella
GTCCCCGGGGGAATTTCATCACTGAATTCATTCACCAGCAATTGTTGTGTATTCAGTGCATCTAAAACACTCGTATTGTTTTCTACTGAAATACAATTCACATTCCATAAATACACCTTTTTGAGGAACACAATTCAGTGATTGTCAGTAATTCTGGTTTTGCCATCATTCCCACTACCTAATTCCAGTACTTCCCAGCTCCAAAAAGAAGCCCCTTGACCGCATCAGCCAACCCCATTCTCTCTACAGGCCATGACTTGCCAGCCTCTAATCTGCTTTCTGGCTACAGATTTTTCTATTCAGGACATTTCGTATACATAGAATCATACAATGGGCTGTCTTTTGTGTCTTGACTTCTTTCTGTAGGCAGAAGGTACTCAAGTTCACCCGTGCTGTGGCCTGAATCTGGACCTCACCTGTTTATGACTGAATACTACCCCTTGTGTGGACATCACTCGTTTCGTTTTATCACTTGGTGGAAAAATATGTTATTTTCATTTTTTGGCTACTATCAAACTGTTCAAGATTTGGAAAACATATATTTTTAAAATTTTCCCTGGTGTCTATCCAGCAGTGGAATTGCTGATCATATGGTAGTCTTGTAACTGTTCGAGGACCCAGCAAAGTCTTTTCCTTTTTGTATTTTGTAGAGATGAGGTTTCACCATATTGCCCGGGCTGGTCTCCAAACCCTGGACTCATGCAGTCCACCTGCCTCAGCCTCCCAGTGTGCTGAGGGCACAAGCCTGAGCCACTGCATCCGGCCGTGCCTCTCAATTTGGATTGGAAATATTCTTATATCTAAAATTGTGTAATATGATGTTTGGATATTTCATTTACCTATGATTGATTGTGCTTTTTAAAGTTGTTTACTTCATCTTCACAACAAAATAAAAAGTGATTTTGAAACCAAATGTATATTTTGGGCTATGTAGACTTTGTCAAAGAGTATTTTCAAAGGGGGTTTTACTTCATGGAGAACCAGGTTGCAAATATCCAGGGATTCCAAGATACTTCATAAAGCTTCTAGCGATAGAAGTACTTAAAATACAGATGTAAAATTTCCCCAAGTTGCCAAATATCCCTCTGCAGCCGTGAAGAAGATATGGCTAATTTTGTCTTTCAGTCTTCCTGAAGACCATTCCAAAGGTATATAACACAGAAGGGTGTGTGTGTATGTGTGTGTGTGTGTGTGTGTGTGTGTGTGTGTGTGTGTGT
>NW_022452332.1:0-1217 GCF_009761245.1 Sapajus apella
CTGCAAAGGAGCTCCATTCCTCTTTCCTGATGTCCCAGCTCCTCCTCCTCCTGCAGCTAAGCTGGCAGTTGCAGCAGCAGAGCAGAGGGGACACTGGTGTCCTGAGTCCCCATGCTGAGCCGGAGGTGACCCCGCAGCAGAGCAGAGGTGACACTCGTGTCCAGAGTCCCCGGGCTGAGCCGGAGGTAACCTGCCCAGCAGGATGCTGAGGCCACGCCCACACTCAGCATTGAATGTCTCCTGTGCAGCTCATCTGGTGAGGGGCAGGTGCAGGCAAGGATGACACAACTCCCACCCTTGGTGGTCCCAGAGTTCATGGGTAGGGGTAGGGCTAAGGATGGGAGCTGTGGGAACAGAGGCAGCCTCCTGACCTGACCACCAATGCAGGAGCTGACCCTCACCCCATCCCCGCAAACACAGGCAGAGAACACAGCCTGAAGGGAGAGCAGAGAGCCCGCCAGCCTCCCTCCTAGGGCCCCGGACCAGGCCTGCCCCTCCTGCCAGTCCTTGGGCTCAAACCCTGGGGGCAGCTCATGGGATCCTCACCTGGGAGTCCTCAAGGCCAGGCTGTGGGAAGGAGCCAGAAGCCTTCCTGGCTGTGGCCTGAGGTCCAGGAGGGGTCAGGCTCGGGCAGGGGTTTCCCATGGCAGCTGCCCCTCCCCCTCCTCAGGTGACTCCTGACGAAGAGCTCCGTCTCCCTCAACGGAATTGTCTGTCATGCAGGCTCACAGCCAGGCTGCGTCGCACAACCAAAATGCCACTGAAAACAGAAGAGGCCCCACTAGACCGGGGCCAGAAGCACCAGGCGAGGTGGCTGGTTACACCTCTCGAGGAAAGAGATTTTGTCTGAAACAGGTTCAAGTCTTGAAGCCTCGGTCCAGTAAAAGAGTCCTGGACTGAAGCCTCAAGACCTCCAGCAGGAGCTAAGAGAACTCGCAGGCTGAGGACAGAGGATGGGGTAGGCAGTGACTCCCCAACCCACCCAGTCTGCGCTCTCACAAACCTTCACTGACCTCTTCTAACAATACAGGACCTAAGTGGGGCTAGAGAGACATCCAGGTCAGTGTAGACACACGTGTGTGGTTAGTGAGACCTGCAGGTCAGTGTAGACACACGTGGGGGAATTAGGGAGACACACAGGTCAGTGTAGACACACCTGGGGTGTTAGGGAGACACACAGGTCAGTGTAGACACACCTGGGGGAATTAGGGAGACAC
>NW_022452333.1:0-1217 GCF_009761245.1 Sapajus apella
ACATGGTGCAGGGGCATTGCCCTCCCCCTCCCCGTACAGGACTCTCGAGATTCGGGGGCGGGGTGGAGGAGGGAAACCGGTGCAGGGCGAGTTGCGGGGTCTTAAAAAAACCATTAGTTTTAGACCCATAAGAAACAAACTCCTGTTAGACATTGACGGTGTCCACCCCATTTCCGCTTCTCATGTCAGGGCGAGGGGGCTGGTGTCTATAAATCCATCCGCTCTGGGGTGGCCCAGCGTCCCCTCCCCCGCCCGGGGTGGAGGGGCTGGGGAAGGAAGCACCCACTGCGCATGCCTCGCAGCCCGGGATGCTGAGGCTGTGAGCGGAGGCGAGCGTCGAGGACAGGTGATGGAGAGGCTTGCACGTGCAACCCTAGACGCAGGCCTCCAGCCGGCAGGAGCCCGGGCCCCTGGGGTCCAGCACTTACCACGTTGAATCAGGGGTCCGCCGGTCGGATCCTGGGGGCCAAACCGGAGTTCACCCCCGCCCCCCGATTTTGAGTGCCGGCCCCAAATCTCCCGCTTCCATATGTCCAATCCCAGTGCAAGGAGTCCGGGTCGACAGCCCTTTGGATTCCTGCCCACCCCTAGATCACCGTCACCCAGAAACCCCGATTCCCGTCTCGTGTGTCCCTAGCCGGGTATTCGGGTCCCGGGTTTTATGCCCGCCTCGTCCAATCCCCGCGTCCAATCCCCTCTGTCCGTTCGATCCCTAGCCCTCCGTCTCCTTTTACCCGGCCACATTCTCCACCATTTGCGGCCCGCATTCTATGCAGCTTGTTCGGAATCTGGGTTCCTGGGCTCCCCACTCAGCGCATTGTCTCTTATTCTCCTGTCTCTTGGGGGAACAAGGCTCAGCTGGGAGGTCGCAGCCCACCCCTCGTGCATCCTTAATGTCTAGCGCATGGGGTGCCACAGCAAATCTCAGCCCTTTCACGCCAGGGAGGGAGGAGGGATGTTTGGAGGTCGGGACGGCCCCCCAAAACCACCCACAGAAAGTGCATGCATTGAGTTGGCAAGAAGGAGGCGCTCCCGGGCGCAGCAACTCACGCCTGTAATCCCATCACTTTGGGAGGCCGAGGCGGGTGGATCACGAGGTCAGGAGTTCAAGACCAGCCTGGCCAACATGGTGAAACCGTCTCTACTAAAAATACAAAAATTAGCTTGACATGGTGGAATGCCTGTAGTCTCAGCTACTCAGGAGGCTGAGGCAGAAG
>NW_022452334.1:0-1217 GCF_009761245.1 Sapajus apella
GCTCTTGTTACCCAGGCTGGAGTGCAATGGCGCGATCTCGGCTCACCACAACCTCCGCCTCCTGGGTTCAGGCAATTCTCCTGCCTCAACCTCCTGAGTAGCTGGGATTACAGGCATGCACCACCATGCCCAGCTGATTTTTTGTATTTTTAGTAGAGACGGGGTTTCACCGTGTTGACCAGGTTGGTCTTGATCTCTTGACCTCGTGATCCACCCGCCTCGGCCTCCCAAAGTGCTGGGATTACAGGCGTGAGCCACTGCGCCTGGCCTTCTCACGTATTTTTAAAGAGGGTCTTGCTCTGTTGCTCAGGCTGGAGTCTAGTGGGACAATCATAGCTCACTGCAGCCTCCAACTCCTGTGCTCAAGCAGTTCTCCCAAGTAACTGTGACTACAGTGTGCACCACTGCACCCAGCTGTCACTCTTTTCCAACAAGACAACGGCACGAAATGAAGCACAATGTGTTCTTCTGTCAAATTAACCAGCCATAACAGCAAAGCTCAGGAGGGCAGGCACGGAAACGCGTTCACCTTTTTCAGTGTCTAAAGCCATTGAGCAGGCAGCTGCAAGCTAGGTCCTTGGGGGTGGCTAGGAGAGGGTGGTAAATGGATTGGACCTCTGTGGGTGATGGCTCATCTTGACAGGAGTGTGTGGTGCGGCCTCCAGGATTTTGTGTCTGATGAAGGCGATAGACTCAGTCACTTATACCCAAATGACTCAGTCATTTATACCCAAAGTAAATATTGGATGCCAGCATTGAGCTGCGGATGTGTGTGGGAAGGAGGGGCGTACGGAGATGAAACTGCCAGAAAAAAGCTCAGGACTCCCAGGAGTCTTTGAAGAGGGGGAGTAAGAGGTTAGTGTGGCTTTAATGACAATCATAAGGGCCAGTCTCGGTGGCTCACGCCTGTAATCACAGGACTTTGGGAAGCTGAGGTGGGCAGATCACTTGAGGTCAGGAGTTCAAGACGAACGGTGCCAACTTGGTGAGACCTTCCCCATCTCTACTAAAAATGCAAAAACTAGGTGGGTATGGTGGCGCATGCCTGTAATCCCAACTAACTGTGATTACAGTATGCACCACTGCACCCAGCTGTCATTTTTTTTTTTTCAAACAAGACAGCGGTACAAAAGGAAGTATAATGTACTTCATTTCATTTTTTTTTTTTTCTTTTTTTTGAGACGGAGTTTCGCTCTTGTTACCCAGGCTGGAGTGCA
>NW_022452335.1:0-1216 GCF_009761245.1 Sapajus apella
TATTAGTGTACAAAAGAGAGCAAAGAGATCCAAAACATAGAATAGAGGATCCAAAAATGATCTGTCATATTTATGGTCAACTGATGTTCAATCAAGGTTTTAAGTCAATTCAGTGAGGAGAAAAGGTAGTTTTAACAGATTGTGCTTAGAATGACTAAAACTTTGTACAGGGCAAACCAAACCTCAACTCTACCACACTGCACATATGAAAACTAATTTCTCATGACTCAGGACCTAAATATAAAAGCTAAACTTATACATCTTCCAGAAGAAAATGTAGTAAAATATATATTTTTCTTTTTTTCTTTCTTTTTTTTTTTTTTTTGGAATGCAGTGGTTTGATCTCCACTCACTGCAAACTCTACCTCCTTAGTTCAGGCTCTTCTCCTGCCTCAGCATCCTGAGTAGCTGGGATTACAGACACATACCACCATGCCCAGCTAAATTTTTGAATTTTTAGTAGAGACGGTGTTTTCCCACGTTGGCCAGGCTGGTCTCGAACTTCTGACTTCAAGTGATCCACCCGCCTTGTACTCCCAATGTGCTGGGATTACAATATTTTTATAACATTGATGCAGGCAGAGATTTTTATTTTTTTTGACAGGAACCAAAGAGCACTGAACATAAAAGAAAAAAGCGCTAAACTGGATTTAATCGAAGTTTCAAATGTCTGCTCATGAAAAGATATTACAGTAGCTCCCCCTTATCTGTGGTTTCACCTTCTGCAGCTTTGGTTACCATTGGTTAACTGATCTGCTGTGGTTGAAAAATATTAAATGGAAAATTCCAGATATAAACAACTCATAATTCTCCAATTGCATGTTGTTCTGAGTAGCGTGATAAAATCTCACACCATCCCCCTCCATCCTGCAAGAGACGTGAATCACTCCTTTGTCCCGCATATCCAAGCTCTCTCTACTACCTGCCTGTTAGTCACTGCTGTCATCTACTCCTGATGTTGTCATGGCTCCGCGATGACCAGGATCACCTGAAGCACATAATCCTCTTTCTGACCTATTCTCAGAAGGGCAACAGCAGCCAAACGCTATGTCACAATGCCCACACCATTCATCTTGATCTCATCACACAGGCATTTTACCATCTGACATTATCACAAGAAGAACATGGCGGCTCAAGCCTGTGATCCCAGCACTTTGGGAGGCTGAGTGTGGGGACTGCTTGAGACCAGGAGTTTGAGACCAACTTGGGCAACATA
>NW_022452336.1:0-1216 GCF_009761245.1 Sapajus apella
CGCATCCAGGTGATCACAAATCAGCAGATGCTGCTCTGGATGACCCACGGTACCGCGCAGTGCCTCTAAGTCCCCCAGCAGCTTAAGCATTCGTAGGGCAGAACATATTGTCCAGACCCTCCTTATTTGCACATCTGTCCTTTTCCCATTTCCACTCTGTCTCCTCCCCTCAAAAGAAAATATTTTTAGGTGCCCCCGCAGTCCCCTGTCAGGCAGGAAGTAACCTTAAGAAACTTCACCCTCGGCCGGGCGCGGTGGCTCAAGCCTGTAATCCCAGCACTTTGGGAGGCCGAGGTGGGTGGATGACGAGGTCAAGAGATCGAGACGACCATCCTGGTCAACATGGTGAAACCCTGTCTCTACTAAAAATACAAAACATTAGCTGGGCATGGTGGCGCGTGCCTGTAATCCCAGCTATTCAGGAGGTTGAGGCAGGAGAATTGCCTGAACCCAGGAGGCGGAGGTTGCGGTGAGCCGAGATCGCGCCATTGCACTCCAGCCTGGGTAACAAGAGTGAAACTCCGTCTCAAAAAAAAAAAAAAAAAAACTTCACCCTCACCCCCAGAAACCTGTGCTCACCCCCTCTTCTCTAATTCTTTCTCTCTATATATAAAAAGACAGGTATGTCAGGTCTCCATATGCAAGCCTGGAGCCTGAAAGTCTGAAGACCTGCCTGCCTGGGCTGATCGTCTCCCATCCCCCTCCACCCGGCCTGTGTTCGCCATTGTCCCTGAGCGCCCAGCGGAGCTTCCCTGGACAAGCCCCTCACCCAACCCTGCCATCTGAACTCTTCTTATGATAATATGAATGCCTCTCACCCATCCTGTCATCTTAACTGATCTGCCTCACCCCAGCCGCCACTGTAACTGAACTTGTGGTCATGTACACTCCTGGCCCATACCCCACCACTGTAACTGATCTTACTCTGTAACTTTCCACTGCCTGCCCCAAACCTGTAAAACCACCTCCTATCCCACTGCCCTTTGCTAAAGCCCTTTTCGGCCTTAGCCGACCTGCACCCAGGTCAATAAACAGCCACTTTGCTCACACAAAGCCTGTCTGGGGGGGTCTCTTCATTCAAGGCACAAATTTTCAACACCTGGGAGGCGGAAGTTACAGTGAGCCAAGATCCCTCCACTGCACTCCAGCCTGGGCAACAGACCAAGATTCCATCTCAAAAAAAAAAAAAAAAAAAAAAAAAAAAAAAAAAAAAAAA
>NW_022452337.1:0-1216 GCF_009761245.1 Sapajus apella
AAGACCCCTCCTCACTGAGCCACCACTGCTGCCAGGGTTCTGATGGGCGGATGTCCCTCAGAGGGTGGCTCTGGGCCCTCAGGCAACCAGCTACTCGGGTGGGGAGTGGTTTGCATGTGAATGGTGTCACTCTTGGGTCCTTTGGTTGAAGCTGGCTCTGCTGAGCACAGCCTGCAAACATTTTTAGGAAAACTCAATCCGCAGGCTGGGGATTTCTGCTTCCCCTCAACCCAAACAGCCCCCAGCCAGCCAGAGAGCCACTAGAATCCAGCTGCTAGCAGCTGCCAGCAGGAAACCCACTCACAGATGGGCAGCCCATCCCCGCAGCTGGCTCCGCCTCTCCGCCCCTCCGCTGACCAACCCGGCTGCCCCTCGGGTGGGTGTGGCTGCCCTGCTGCCCCCACCTGCTCCCTGACCCTGTGCTGGGCGGTCCCTTGCCTCAGCAGGGCCTCGCCTCCCCCGAGCCACTCTGCTGCCTGACCTTGTGATGTCATGGGTCCTCTGGGCATTGGTGCAGTCGGTGGGGTCAGTTTTGGCCAGCAGGTGGGGGGCGGTTGACGTAAATCCTCCTCCCTCTCTGCTGTTCCGCTTCCCTCCTCCTGCCCAGCTTCCCTGCCTTTTCCCCACTCCGGCCCCAGGTTGCACTGCTCAGAAAGGTGTTGCTGCCCGCTCATGCACAGGTCGGATTTTCTTGGGAGCCTGGGCTGAGACCCTGACCGGCCCTCCCACCAACCACCTACACCACCACCCAGCCAGCCAGCAACAGGACCAGGAGTGGTCAGGAGGGAGCCCCCGCGACCACCCACCGCGCGCCCCCAGCCAGCCAACTCTGCCCGCTCAGGGCCGTGAGCTGGAGGTGCCAGGACTCCAGGGAGGCAGTGTGGGGCATTCTTCTTAGTAAGTCGATGATAAAGGGCAGTATCAACCCCTCGCTAATGCGCAGTGAGCGGGTTCCCACACAGGGGAGACGTTTAATTTATCTAGGGAACTGGACGAAAGTTATAAAAATGGTAATTTCTTGGAGATTCAATTACGTGTTTTCATTGTTACCCTCAGTAATCAAGGAAATGATTTTTCACAAAAGGCTGTGAGATGATACCGATCTCAGGAGAGGATCTGGGCTGGGTGGGGGCTTTGGGGATGAAGAGGAGGGCAGCGTCTGCTGGGGACAGGCAGGGCAAGTGGAGCTGAGCTGCTCGGTCCCCCAGCTCCTCCA
>NW_022452338.1:0-1216 GCF_009761245.1 Sapajus apella
TGCCAGGAGTGGCGGCCCCGCCGAGGGCACCTCCATCTGGAAGCTCCGGCCCCTCGCAGTGCAGTCCACAGGTTCCAAATGGAGCTGTGGGGGCAGAGTGAGGGCAAGAAGGCTCCCGGGGGTCAAATTAAGAGAAGGTGCCTGTTCTGGGGACCCCAGGGCGAGCTTTTCAGGCAGAGGGAAGCCCGGGGCCGGTTGCCATTGTGGTGTCGGAGTCTCTAGCTGGAGTTACTGGGGCACGGAGGTCGGAAACCGAGGCCAACCGGTGTGAGGCTCCGCCTGCTGAGAGCCGCGGGGAGGGGCTGGAGTCCGGTGTCAGCGGCCTGCGACCCCGACCTTCTACCACCGGCAATCGCAGGAGCCTCCTCCCTGGTCTCTGCCCTCACTTACAGGGGCGCCAGCCGCCCCTGCGCCCCAGCAGAAGCTGGGATCTTACAGCGCAGTGCCACTGACCCCCCGCCCGCCCGCCCGCCCGCGCCCCTGCGCTCGCCTCTCCAGGCACTGTCCCGGCTCCGGGCCCCCGCGCTGCCCGTTCTGTTCTGCATTCCCTCTGCCCTGTGAGGCAGACCTCTGCTGTCTTCACTGCATTATTTCCCCAGACTCAGCCAGCATCGAAAGAATGTCGTGTCCTAGGATCCTTGCAGCTGGCATGCAGGGAGGAGTGTGAGGCTCCCTGTCCCTCCTCAGACTCTCAGAATTCAAAAGAGCCACACTTTTTTGTCCTTGCCCTGCTGGGCCAAAGGACGCCCTACCTTCTTTTGTCTCTGGAGTAGACACCCTGAGCTTTTGCTGTGCACCTGCCGCGTGGAACAGGGAGCCGCCCCCGCCCCTGCCCTCCGTAGCTGACTCCGGCTTCCCTGGCCACCCACAGCTCAGCAGGGCCCCGGGAGCCCCAGTGCCATGTGACACCTTCCATAAGTGTGGAATTCAGGAGAATGTGCCTTTGATCCCTGAGTTGCCATGTGGCTGGCATGTGCCCTGGCATGAGAGTCAGTGAGGGGCAGGGGCGAGCATGAAGACACCTCCGCTGTGCCCCTGGTTTCGCCCTTTCCTGACTTCTCTGGCCAGCTCTAAGGTTGAAATAAGTCCTGCCTGTTTTAACAGATGTTTATTAAACATCTGCCCTGGCCAGGCTCTGAGCAGCCTCCAGGGTCTCTGTCCTGAACACGATAGGCCCCTCCTGGTGCTGGCGGGTGGAGGGGGGTAGATTAAGTCC
>NW_022452339.1:0-1216 GCF_009761245.1 Sapajus apella
AAAAAATGGTAGAGAGGGAATAGAACTACATAGAAGTAAAATTTCTCTATTTTATTAGAACTAAATCAATATCATACTGGAGTAGATTCTTTTTTGTAAGCACTAGAGCAACCACTAATAACTCAAAAATGATTAAAAAGTAATTAAACAGAGTAAAAATTACACTAGAAAATATCTAATACAAAAGAAAGCAATAAAGGAGGAATAGAGGAATAATAAAATACATGAGATATACAGAAAATAAACTGCCAAATGGCCAAAGTAAATCCAACACTATCAATAATAACATTAAACATGAGTGGATTCAACCTCATGCTATAAACAAAAATTAGCACAAAATGGATGAAGAAACTAAATGTAAGAGCTTAAACTATAAATGTCTTAGAATAAAATAGGCATAAATCTTCACACCCACAAATTAGGCAGTTGTTTCTTAGATATGACAACAAAAGCACAAGCAGCAAAAGAAATAATAGATAAATGGACGTCATCAAAGTTAAAAACTCTTGCACTCCAAAGGACACTATTAAAAAAGTGAAAAGGCAAATCATAGAATGGAAAAGGTATTGCAAATCATATATCTGATAAGGCACTAGTACCAGATATATATATATATATATATATGTAATCAATGTATTATTATAAAATAATCCATATATATGGATATATTATTTTTACAGCTCAACAATTAAAAATTAAAAATAACTAAAAAGACAACCTAACTGAAAATGACTAAAGGATTTGAATAGACATGTCTTCCAAGAGGATATACAAATGGCCAATAGGTACATGAGCAGATGCTCAACATTATTAGTCATTAGGTAAATGCAAATCTAAACCACAGTGAAATGCCATTTTAGAAACATTAGAAAGGGCCAGGTGCAGTGGCTCACGCCTGTAATCCTAGCACTTTGGGAAGCAAGGTGGGTTTATTACCTGAGGTCAGGAGTTCAAGACCAGCCTGGCCTTCGTGGTGAAACCCCATCTTTAAAAAAGTTTGAAAGACAATGACAAAGAGAAAACCTTGAAAGGTGGAAAAAAAGACTCACGTACACAGGAACCCCAGTTAAAATAACAACTGACTTCTCATCAGTAACAATAGAGGCAAGAAGGCAGTGGGATCATATATTCTAAATACTGAAAGTGAAAAAACTGTCAACCAAGAATCTTCTGTCCATCAAAATTACTGTTCAAGATCAAGGCTAAGTAAAGACTT
>NW_022452340.1:0-1216 GCF_009761245.1 Sapajus apella
ATCAACTAATGGGCAAAACAGCCAGCTAGCACCAAAATGGCAGTATCGAATTCACACATAACAATATTAACCCTAAATGTAAATGGACTAAATGCCCCAATCAAAAGACACAGACTGGTAAATTGGATAAAAAGCCAAAACCCATCGGTGTGCTGTATCCAGGAAACCCATCTCACATGCAGGGATACACAAAGGCTCCAAATAAAGGGATGGAGGAAGATTTACCAAGCAAATGGAGAGCAAAAAAAAGCAGGAGCTGCAATTCTAATCTCTGATAAATTAGACTTTAAAGCAACAAAGATCAAAAGAGACAAAGAAGGACGTTACATAATGGTAAAAGGATCAATGCATTAAGAAGAGCTAACGATCTTAAATATATACGCACCCAATACAGGAGCACCCAGATACATAAGGCAAGTTCTTAATGACTTACAAAGAGACTTAGACTCCCACACAATTATAGTGGGAGACCTTAACACCCTATTGTCAATATTAGACAGATCAACCAGACAGAAAATTAACAAGGATATCCAGGACTTGAACTCAGATCTGGACCAAGCAAACCTAATAGACATTTACAGAACTCTCCACCCCAAATCCACAGAATATACATTCTTCTCAACTCCACATCACACGTACTCTAAAATTGACCACATAATTGGGAGTAAATCACTCCTCAACAAATGCAAAAGAACGGAAATCATAACAAACAGTCTCTCAGACCACAGTGCAATCAAGTTAGAACTCAGAAATCAAAAACTAACCCAGAACCGCACAGCTTCATGAAAACTGAACAACTTGCTCTTGAATGTTGACTGGATAAACAATGAAATGAAGACAGAAATAAAGGTGTTCTTCGAAACCAACGAGAATGAAGACACAACATACCAGAATCTCTGGGACACATTTAAAGCAGTCTCTAGAGGAAAATATATAGCAATAAGTGCCCACATGAGAAGCAAGGAGAGATCAAAAATTGACACCCTATCGTCAAAACTGAAAGAGCTAGAGGAGCAAGATCAAAAAAACTCAAAGTCTAGCAGAAGACAAGAAATAGCTAAGATCAGAGCAGAACTGAAGGAGATAGAGACACAAAAAACCCTTCAAAAAATCAATAAATCCAGGAGCAGGTTTTTTGAAAAGATCAACAAAATAGACCACTAGCCAGATTAATAAAAAGGAAAAGAGAGAATAACCAAATTGATGCAATAAAAAA
>NW_022452341.1:0-1216 GCF_009761245.1 Sapajus apella
TTATGTGCCTGTATACGGCTGGAAATATCTGTTTCCAGATTCTCCAAAGAAAGGGTTTCTGAACTGCTGCACACACACCTTAGTTTAACTCTGTAAATTAATTCTACAGCTTAACAACCATTCTCCTAGAGAGCTGCGTTTTTGTTTTATAGCAATATATTTCTCATTACTGACTATAGTCTCAGTCACTGCGGAATATCAAAACGCAGCTTTTAGAAGAAGCTTGTTTCTAACTCGCTGAATCTAAACATAGATGCAACTTCTTAAGGTGAACGAACACAAAGCAGAGCAGCTTGAAACAGACGTTTCTCCTGTGTTTTCATCACAGTCTTCCTGCTAGGTCTCCTAAGCCTGTATATGGCAGGAAATATCTGTTTCCATATTCTCCAAAGAAAAGATTTCTGAACTGCTGCTCTCACACATCAGTTTAACTCTGTAAGTTGATTGCAGAGCTTGACAACGATTCTGCTATATACCTGCTTTTTTGTTTTAGAGCAAGATATTTGTCATTACAGCCTATAGTCTCATTCACTCTGGAATATCCAAACGCAGCTATTAGAAGAAACGTGTCTCTAACTCGCTCAATCTGAACATAGAGCCAGCTTCCTAAGGTGAACGAACACAAAGCAGAGCAGTTTGATATAGGCGTTTCTCCTGTGTTTTAATCGTAGTCTTACTGCTAGTACTCCTATGCCTGTATATGACTGAAAATATCTGTTTCCAGATTCTCCAAAGAAAGGATTTCTCAACTGATGCACACACACATCAGTTTAACTCTTTGAGTTGAATCTACTGCTTAACAACCATTCTGCTATATAGCTGCGTTTTTCGTTTAGATCAATAGATTTCTCATTACAGCCTATAGTCTCTGTCACTCTGGAATATCCAAACGCAGATTTTAGAAGAAACGTGTTTGTAACTCGCTGAATCGAAACACAGATGCAACTTCCTTAGGTGAGCGAACACAAAGCAGAGCAGTTTGAACTCGACGTCTCTCCTGTGTTTTAAACGCAGTCTTATTGCCAGTTCTTATATGCCTGTATATGGCTGGAAATACATGTTTCCAGATTCTCCAAAGAAACGATTTCTGAACTGCTGCACACGCACATCAGTTTAACTTTGTAAGTTGATTGTACAGATTGACAACCATTCTGCTAGATAGCAGCGTTTTTCTTTTAGAGCAAGTTATTTCTCATTACATTCTATAGTCTAATTC
>NW_022452342.1:0-1216 GCF_009761245.1 Sapajus apella
CATGGGTGTGCAGTAGTTCAGAAATCCTTTCGTTAGAGAATCTGGAAGCAGATATTTCCAGCCTTATACAGGCTTATATGAACTAGCAGTAAGACTGGGTTTAAAACACATTGGAAACATGAAGTTCAAACTGCTCTGTTTTGTGTTCGTTCACATTAGGAAGTTGCATCGCTGTTTAGATTCAGCGAGTTAGAAACACGTTTCTTCTAAAAGCAGCGTTTGGATATTCCAGTGTGAAAGAGACTGCAGGCCGTAATCAGAAACACCTTGCTCTAAAGCAGAAACGCAGCTGTTTAGCAGAATGGTTGTCAAGGTGCTCAATCAACTTACGGAGTTAAACTGATGTGTGTTTGCAGCAGTTCAGAAATCATTTGCTTCGAGAATCTGGAAACATTTATTTCCAGCCATATACAGGCATATGGGAACAACCAGTAAGACTGCGTTTAAAACCCAGGAGAAACGTCTAGTTCAAACTGCTCTGCCTTGTGTTCGTTCAACTTAGGAAGTTGTATCTATGTTTAGATTCAGCGAGTTAGAAAAACGTATCTTCTAATATCTGCGTTTAGATATTCCAGAGTGATTGAGACTAAAGGCTGTTATGAGAAATATCTTGCTCTAAAACAAAAAGGTAGCTATCTAGCAGAATGGTTGTCAAGCTGTAAAATAATCTTATGGAGTTAAATGTATGTGTGTGTGCAGAGGTTCTGTAATCTTTTCTTTGGGGAATCTGGAAAAAGATATTTCCAGCCTTACCCAGGCATATAAGACGTAGCTGTAAGACTGTGTTTAAAACCCAGGAGAAACGTCTAGTTCAAACTGCTCTGCTTTGTGTTCGTTCACCTTAGGAAGTTGCATCTACGTTTAGATTCAGCGAGTCAGAAACACGTTTCTTCTAAAAGCAGCGTTTGGATATTCCCGTGTGAAAGAGCCTATATTCCGTTTACAGAAACATCTTGCTCTAAAACAAAAACGCAGCTATCTAGCAGAATGGTTGTGAAGCTGTACAATCATCTTACAGCGTTAAAGTGATCTGTGTTTGCAGCAGGTCAGAACTCCTTTGCTTCGAGAATCTGGAAGCAGATATATCCAGCCATATACAGGTTTATGAGAACTACCAGTAAGACTGCGTTTAAAACACTGGAGAAAGGTCTATTTCAAACTGCTCTGCTTTGTGTTCGTTCACCTTAGGATGTTGCCTCTATGTTTAGATACAGCG
>NW_022452343.1:0-477 GCF_009761245.1 Sapajus apella
TGGATATTCCTGAGTGAATGGGAGTATAGGGTGTAAAGAGAAATATCTGGCTCTAAAACAAAAACGGAGCTATGTAGCAGAATGATTGTCAAGGTGTATATTAAACTTACAGAGTTGAAGAATTGTGTGAATGTGGCAGTTCACTAATCCTTTGTTTGAAGTATCTGGAAAGAGATATTTCCAGCCATATACAGACTCTTAAGAATTAGCCTTAAGATCGCATCTAAATCATAAGAGAAACGTCTCTTTCAAACTGCTCCAGAGTATGTTCGTTCACCTTCGGATGTTGAATCTATGTTTAGATTCAGTGTGTTAGAAACACGTTACTCCAAAAAACGACGTTTGGATATTCCTGAGTGAATGGGAGTATAGGGTGTAATGAGAAATATCGGTCTCTAAAACAACAACGGAGCTATGTAGCAGAATGATTGTCAAGGTGTATATTAAATTTACAGAGTTAAACAATTGTGTGAATGT
>NW_022452343.1:577-1216 GCF_009761245.1 Sapajus apella
CTGAGAGAATGGGAGTATTGGGTGTAATGAGAAATATCGGGCTCTAAAACAAAAACGCAGCTATGTATCAGAATGATTGTGAAGGGGTATATTCAACTTACAGAGTTAAACAGATATGTGAATGTAACAGTCATAAAACCTTTCTTTGGAGAATCTGGAAAGAGATATTTCCAGCCATAAACAGGCTCATTAGAATTAGCGGTAAGATCGCGTCTAAACCACAGGAGGAACGCCTCTTTCAAACTGCTCTGATGTGTGTTCGTTGACCTTAGGTAGTGTCATCTATGTTTAGATTCAGCGAGTTAGAAACACGTTTCTTCCAAAAGCTGCGTTTGGATATTCCTGATTGAATTGTAGTATACGGTGTAAGGAGAATAATCTGGCTCTGAAACAAAATCAGAGCTTTCTAGCACAATGATTGTCAAGGTGTACGTTCAACTTAGAGTTAAAGAGATGTGTGAATGTAGCAGTTAAGAAATTCTTTCTTTGGAGAATCTAGAAAGAGATTTTTCCAGCCATATACAGGCACAGGACAATTAGCGGTAAGCTCACGTCTAAACCTCAGAAGAAACGTCTCTTTCAAACTGCTCTGAGTTGTGTTCCTTCACGATAGGAATTTGCATCTGTGTTGAGATTCAG
>NW_022452344.1:0-1216 GCF_009761245.1 Sapajus apella
TTTCATGTAAAAGCTGAGTTTGGATACTCCTGAGTCAAAGGGAGTATAGGATGTAATTAGAAATATCTGGCTCTAAAACAAAAACGAAGCTATGTAGCAGAATGATTGTCAAAATGTCTATTCAACTTACAGAGTTAAACAGGTGTGTGAATGTAGCAGTTCAGAAACCCTTTCTTTCGAGAATCTGGAGAGACATATTTCCAGCCATATACTGGCTCATAAGACTTAGCGGAAAATCGGGTCTAAACCACAGGAGGAACGTCTCTTCCAAACTGCTCTGCTGTGTGTTCATTCACCTTAGGAAGTAGCATCTATGTTTACATTCAGAGAGGTAGAAACACGTTTCTTCTAAAAGCTGCGTTTGGATACTCCTGAGTGAATGGGATTATAAGGTGTAATGAGAAATATATGGCTCTAAAACAAAAACGGAGCTATGTAGCAGAGTAATTTTCTAGCTGTGTATTCAACTTATGGAGTTAAACACATTTGTGAATGTAGCAGTTCTGAAACCCTTTCTTCGAGAATCTGGAAAGAGATATTTCCAGAAATATACAGGCTCATAAGAATTAGCGGTATGATCGCTTCTAAACCACAGGAGAAACGTCTCTTTCAAACTGCTCTGCTGTGTGTTCGTTCACCTTAGGAATTTGCATCTATGTTTAAATTCAGCGAGTTAGAAACACGTTTCTTGTAAAAGCTGCGTTTGGATACTCCTGAGGGAATGGGAGGATAGGGTCTAATAAGTAATATCTGGCTCTAAAACAAAAACGGAGCGATGTAGCAGAATGATTCTCAAGCTGTGTATTCAACTTACAGAGGTAAACAGACGTGTGAATGTAGCAGTTGAGAAACCCTTTCTTTCGAGGATCTGGAAGGAGATATTTGCAGCCATATACAGGCTCAAAATAATTAGCGGTAAGATCTCGTGTAACCCACAGGAGAAACGTCTCTTTCAAACTGCTCTGCTGTGTGTTCGTTCACCTCATTAAGTTGCATCTGTATTTAGATTCAGCGAGTTAGAGACACGTTTCTTCAGAAAAAATTCGTTTGGATATTCCTGAGTGATTGGGAGTATAGGGTGTAATGAGAAATATCTGGCTCTAAATCAAAAACGGAGCTATGTAGCAGAATGATTGTCAAAGTGTATATTCAACTTAGAGAGTTAAACAGACGTGTGAATGTAGCAGTACAGAGTCCCTTTCTTCGGATAATCTGG
>NW_022452345.1:0-1215 GCF_009761245.1 Sapajus apella
AAAAAAAACAGCTCCTTGATTTATTGATTTTTTGAAGGGTTTTTTGTGTCTCTATCTACTTCAGTTCTGCTCTGATCTTAGTTATTTCTTGTCTTCTGCTAGCTTTTGGGTTTTTTTGATCTTGCTCCTGCAGCTATTTCCATTTTGATGATAGGGTGTCGATTTTAGATCTTTCCTTGCTTCTTATGTGGGCATTTATTGCTATATATTTTCCTCTAGACACTGCTTTAAATGTGTCCCAGAGATTCTGGTACATTGTGTCTTCGTTCTCGTTGGTTTAGAAGAACATCTTTATTTCTGCCTTCATTTCATTGTTTATCCAGTCAACAGTAAAGAGCCAGTTGTTCAGTTTCCATGAAGCTGTGTGGTTCTGAGCTAGTTTCTCAATTTTGGGTTCTAACTTGATTGCCCTGTAGTCTGAGAGACTGTTTGTTATGATTTCCATTCTTTTGCATTTGCTGAGGAGTGATTTACTTCCAATTCTGTGGTCAATTTTAGAGTAGGTGTGATGTGGTGCTGAGAAGAATGTATATTCTGTGGATTTGGGGTGGAGAGTTCTGTAAATGTCTATTAGGTTTGCTTGGTCCAGGTCTGAGTTCAAGTCCTGAATATCCTTGTTAATTTTCTGTCTGGTTGATCTGTCTAATATTGACAATGGGTGTTAAAGTCTCCCACTATTATTGTGTGGGAGTCTAAGTCTCTTTGTAAGTCATTAAGAACTTGCCTTATGTATCTGGGTGCTCCTGTATTGGGTGAGTATATATTTAGGATCATTAGCTCTTCTTGTTGCATTGATCCTTTTACCATTATGTAATGTCCTTCTTTGTCTCTTTTAATCTTTGTTGGTTTAAAGTCTATTTTATCAGATACGAGAACTGCAACTCCTGCTTTTTTTTGCTTGCCATTTGTTTGGCAAATCTTCCTTGGTCCCTTTATTGTGAGACTTTGTGTATCTTTGCATTTGATATTGGTTTCCTGGATACCGCACACTGATGGGCCTTGGTTTTTTATCCAATTTGTCAGTCTGTGTCTTTTGATTAGGGCATTTAGCCCATTTACATTTAGGGTTAATATTGTTATGTGTGAATTTGATACTGCCATTTTGATGCTAGCTGGCTGTTTCGCCCTTTAGCTGATGCAGTTTCTTCATTGTGTTGATGCTCTTTACCTATTGGTATGTTTTTGGGGTGGCTGGTACTGGTTGTTCCTTTCTAT
>NW_022452346.1:460-1215 GCF_009761245.1 Sapajus apella
TACCCCAAACCCTAACCCTAACCCTAACCCTAACCCTAACCCCTAACCCTAACCCTAACCCCCTAACAACAACCCTAACCCTAACCCTAACCCTAACCCTAACCCTAACACCCTAACCCCTAACCCTAACCCCTAACCCTAACCCCTAACCCTAACCCCAAATCCAAACCTAACCCCAACCCTAACCCTAAAACTCTAAAACCCTAACCCAACACTGCTTCAGACAGTGTTACACGTTCCGGCCTATGTGTAAAATCGTTTGATGTTTCTTCAAACATTGCAAATAGACTTGCTGTTTGACTCAATTATTCCATTCCTCGGCATATACCCCAAACAACTGAAGACAGGCGTTCAAACAGAAACTTGTATGCTCTTTAGATATGTCAAGGTGACAAGTATGCAGGAAAGTCTTGGGAACAGTGCCAGGAAAAGAAAAGTGGATCAGAACAATGAAGGAACGCATCATACTCCCCGGCAGAACAGAAGGTAAAAGTGAAATGAGTTTGTAGACTGAATTATCATGTAGGAACCATGCTGATTTCCCGACCTAGGGGTTATGTGGTGGTTACTTGGGAGACTGTACTTCGGGTCAAATATACGAAAGTATTTTCTGTGACATTGTAAATCTGCTAAAGCAACGACTGCTGCAAAACCTAAGAGAAGAAACAGGTTATACTTTGTACTGCTATTGGAAGATTCCTAAATACCTGACATTATTGGAAAGTAAACTACTTTTTAAAACAACCATATCAATA
>NW_022452347.1:0-1215 GCF_009761245.1 Sapajus apella
AGATGCAACTACCTAAGGTGAAAGAACACAAAGCAGAGCAGTTTGAAATAGACGTTTCTCCAGTGTTCTAAACGCAGTCTTACTATTAGTTCTCAGATTCCTGTATATGGCTGGAAATATCTGTCTCCAGATTCTCGAAGCAAAGGATTTCTGAACTGCTGCAAACACACATCAGTTTAACTCTGTATGTTGATTGCACAGCTTGACAACCATTCTGCTAGATAGCTGCGTTTTTGTTTTAGAACAAGATATTTCTCATTACCGACTTTAGTCTCAGTCATTCTGGAATATCCAAACGCAGCTTTTAGAAGAAACGTGTTTCAAACTCGCTGAATCTAAACACAGATGCAACTTCCTAAGGTGAACGAACACAAAGCAGAGCAGTTTGAACTTGATGTTTATCCTGTGTTTTAAACGCAGTCTTACCGCTAGGTCTTAAATGCCTGTGTAATGCTGGAATTATCTGTTTCCAGATTAACCGAAGTAAGGTTTTCAGAACCTCTGCACACACACGTCAATTTAACTCATAAGATGATGTTACAACTTGACAAATATTCTGCTAGACAGCTGCGTTTTCGTTTTAGAGCAAGATATTTCCGATTACGGCCTGCAGGCTCTTTCACAATGGAATATCCAAATGCTGCTTTTAGAAGAAACGTGTTTCTAACTTGCTGAATCGAAACATACATGCAACTTCCTAAGGTGAACGAATAGACAGCAGGGCAGTCTGGACCAGACGCTTCTCCTGTGCTTTAAACTCAGTCTTACTGCTAGGTCTTAAATGCCTGTACAGGGCTGGAAATGTCTGTTTCCAGATTCTCCAACTAAAGGATTTCTGAACTACTGCACACACACGTCAGTTTAACTCTGTAAGAAGATTGTACTGCTTGACAACCATTCTGTTAGATAGCTGCGTTATTGTTTTAGAGTAAGATATTTCTCATTACGGCCTTTAGTCTCAGTCATTCTGGAATATCCAAACGCAGCATTTTGAAGAAACGTGTTTCTAACTCTCTGAATCTAAACATAGATTCAACTTCCTAAGGTGAATGAACACAAAGCAGAGCAGTTTGAACTAGATGTTTCTAAAGTGTTTTTAACGCAGTCTTACTGTTAGATCTCATATGCCTGTATATGGCAGGAAATATCTGTCTCCAGAATCTCGAAGCAAAGGATTTCTGAACTGCTGCAAACACACATCAGTTTAACTCTGTA
>NW_022452348.1:0-576 GCF_009761245.1 Sapajus apella
ATATGGCTTGAAATATCTCTTTCCAGATTTTCCAAGGAAAGGGTTTCCAACCTGCTACATTCACACATCTGTCTAACTCTGTAAGTTGAATACACACCTTGACAATCATTCTTCTACATAGCTCCGTTTTAGCTTTCGAGCCAGATATTTCTCATTAAACCCTATACTCCCATTCACTCAGGAATATCCAAACGCAGCGTTTTGGGGAAACATATTTCTGACTCGCAGAATCTAAACATAGATGCAACTTGCAAAGGTGAACGAATACACAGTGGAGGAGTTTGAAAGAGACGTTCTCGCATGATTTAGACACGATCTTAACGCTAATTCTTAAGCGTCTGTATATGGCTGGAAATATCTCTATCCAGATTCTCCAAAGAAAGTGTTAGTGAACTGCAACATTCCCACGATTGTTTACCTCTGTAAGTTTAATATACGCCTTGACATTCATTCTGCTACAAAGGTCCGCTTTTGTTTTAGAGCCAGATATTTCTCATTACACCCACTATTCACATTCACTCAGGAATATCCAAACGCAGCTTTTAGAAGAAACGTGTTTCTAACTCGCAGAATCTA
>NW_022452348.1:676-1215 GCF_009761245.1 Sapajus apella
CGCTGAATCTAAACATAGATGCAACTTCCTAATGTGAACCAAACACAGCAGAGCAGTTTGAAATAGACGATTCTCCTGTGGTTTAGACGCGATCTTGCCGCTAATTCTTAGGAGCCTGTATATGGCTGGATATACCACTTTCCAGATTCTCCAAGGAAAGTGTTTCTGAACAGCTACATTCACACATCTCCCTAACTCTGTAAGTTGAATACATACCTTGACAATCATTCTTCTACATAGCTCCGATTTTGTTTTAGAGCCAGATATTTCTCCTTAAACCCTATACTGCCATTCACTCAGGAATATACAAACGCAGCTTTTTGGAGAAACGTGTTTCCAACTCGCTGAATCGAAACATAGATGCAACTTCCTAAGGTCAACGAACACAGAGCAGAGCAGGTTGAAAGAGAGTTTCTCCTGTGGTTTAGACACGATCTTATCGCTAATTCTTATGAGCCTGAAAATGGCTGGAAATATCTCTTTCCAGATTCTCCAAGGAAAGGGTTTCCGAACTGCTACATTCACACATCTGTCTAACT
>NW_022452349.1:0-1215 GCF_009761245.1 Sapajus apella
ATATTCTGTGGATTTAGGGTGGAGAGTTCTGTAAATGTCTATTAGGTTTGCTTGTTCCAGGTCTGAGTTCAAGTCCTGGATATCCTTGTTAATTTTCTGTCTCACTGATCTGTCTAATATTGACAGTGGAGTGTTAAAGTCTCCCACTATTATTGTACGGGAGTCTAAGTCTCTTTGTAAGTCATTAAGAACTTGCTTTATGTATCTGGGTGCTCCTGTAGTGGGTGCACAAATATTTAGGATCATTAGCTCTTCTTGTTACATTGATCCATTTACCATTATGTAATGTCCTTCTTTGTCTCTTCTGAACTTTGTTGGTTTAAAGTCTATTTTATCAGGGACGAGAATTGCAACTGCTGCTTTTCTTTGCTCTCCATTTGCTTGGCAAATCTTCCTCCATCCCTTTATTTTGAGGCTTTATGCATCCTTGCATGTGAGATGGATTTCCTGGATACAGCACACTGATATGTTTTGGCTTTTTATCCAATTTGCCAGTCTGTGTCTTTTGATTGGGGTATTCAACCCATTTACATTTAGGGTTAATATTGTTATGTGTGAATTTGATCCTGCCATTTTGATGCTAGCTGGTTGTTTTTCCTGTTAGTTGATGAAGTTTCTTCATTGTGTCGATGCTCTTTACCATTTGATATGATATTGGCTGATTTCCAATTCTTGGGCTCAAGTGATCCTCCTGTCTTGGTCTCCCAAAGTGCTGGGATTACAGGTATGAGCAACCATGCTTGGCCACTGACACTTACATATGTGAAAATATGTGCAGAATATAAACTACTAAAAAACATAAAAATACTATGTCTTACTATAACTTACTGTACCATGGATTTGTTAAAAACTAAAGTAAAAGTCATTTATGAAAATAATACAAAGTATAAAACATCTATCAAAATTACAAAAATTCCAGAAGAACTGGACAAAAATCCAAAAACACTAATAAAACAATTGAACAATTTCTTAAGCAGTAAAATGTAAGCTACAATGACATGGCGACGGCTTGTGTCTTACAAAAACCAGATTAAAGTAAGAATTTTTTCTTTTTTTTTTTGAGATAAGAGTCTGGCTCTGTCACCAGGCTGGACTGCAATGGCACAATCTGGACTCACTGCAACCTCCACCTCCAGGGTTCAAGTGATTCTCCAGTTTCAGTCTGCCAAATACTGGGATAACAGGTGCCCACCACCACACCCAGTTAATTTTTGT
>NW_022452350.1:0-1215 GCF_009761245.1 Sapajus apella
CCTGCAGGCTCCATAGCAGGCATTTTCCTCTTCTGGAGGTCTCACCTTTCATCAAGGAAGAGGTCCAGATTGCTGTCTGATGTCTGGTCTCTGGACTGAAGGCCATTTAGTGCAGGACTCACAAATGACCATGGCGAAAGGCAGGGGGTATGCATGAGTGGCATGGGCAAGGTGTGAGTTGGGGGATACAAAAGGGAGTGGTGAGGGCCGGTGGCTCACACCTGTAATCCCAGCACTTTGGGAGGCCGAGGTGGGCAGATAACCTTAGGTCAGGAGTTCAAGACCAGCCTGATAACCTGAGCAACATGGAGAAACCCAGCCTCTAATAAAAAATACAAAAATTTGGATCTGGTGGTGGGCGCTTGTGGTCCCAGCTACTTGGGAGGCTAACGAAGGAGAATCATTTGAACCTGGGATGTGGAGCTTGCCATGAGGCAAGGTGGTGCCACTTCACTCCAGCCAGGGTGACAGAAGGAGAGAGAAGGAGGGAGGGAGGGAGAAAAGTAAGGAAGGAAGGAGAGGGGGGAGGGAGGGAGGAAGAAAGAAAAAGAAAGAAAGAAAAACAAAGAAAGGAGGCGAGAAAGAAAGAGAGAAAGACAGGAAGGAAGGAAGATAAGAGAGAAAGAAAGAGAACGACGAAGAGAGAGAGAAAGAAAGAGAAAAACAAAGGAAGAGAGAGAGAAAAGAGAGGAAGGAAGGAAGGAAAAAAGAGAGGGAGGGAGAGAGGGAGGGAAGGAAGATAACAGAGAAAAGAAAAAAGATACACGCACACATATGCTCATTGCAGCATGATTCCCAATCGCAAAGACATGAAACCAACTTAAATGCCCATGGATGGTAGACTCATAAAGAAAATGTGGTACATATACACCATGGAATATGATGGAGCCGTAAAACAGAATGAGGTCATGTCCTTTGCAGCAACATCGATGAAGGTAAAAGCCATTATCTTACGTAAACTAACAGAGGAACAGAAAACCACACACTGCACGTTCTCACAAGTAGAAGCTCAACATGGAGTACCCATGGACACAACAGACACCTGGACTCATTTGAGGATGAAGGAAAGAGGAGGGTCAGGACTGAAAAACTACCTATGAGGTACAGTGCCAACCACATAGGTGACAAAATAATCTGTACAACAATCCCCCATGACACTTATATAATAAACCTGCACAGGTACATCTGAGCCTAAAATAAAACTTTAAAAAAAAA
>NW_022452351.1:0-82 GCF_009761245.1 Sapajus apella
TAGCCAAGTCAATTCTAAGCAAAAAGAACAAAGCGGGGGGCATCACACTACCAGACTTCAAACTATACTACAAGGCTACAGT
>NW_022452351.1:182-1214 GCF_009761245.1 Sapajus apella
ACAGAACAGAGGTCTCGGAGGCAACACAACATATCTACAACCATCTGATCTTTGACAAACCAGACAAAAACAAGCAATGGGGAAAGGATTCCCTGTTCAATAAATGGTGTTGGGAAAGCTGGCTAGCCATGTGCAGAAAGCAGAAACTGGACCCCTTCCTGACACCTTACACTAAAATTAACTCCAGATGCATTAAAGACTTAAACATAAGACCTAACACCATAAAAACCCTAGAAGAAAATCTAGGCAAAACCATTCAGGACGTAGGTGTAGGCAAGGACTTCATGACCAAAACGCCAAACGCATTGACAACAAAAGCCAAAATAGACAAATGGGACCTAATCAAACTCCACAGCTTCTGCACAGCAAAAGAAACAATCATTAGAGTGAATCGGCAACCAACAGATTGGGAAAAAATTTTTGCAGTTTACCCATCTGACAAAGGGCTGATATCCAAAATTTACAAAGAACTAAAGCAGATTTACAAGAAAAAAACTAACAAGCCCATTCAAAAGTGGGCAAAGGATATGAACAGACACTTCTCAAAAGAAGACATACGTGAGGCCAACAAACATATGAAAAAATGCTCATCATCACTGGTCATCAGAGAAATGCAAATCAAAACTACACTGAGATACCATCTCACGCCGGTTAGAATGGCGATCATTAAAAAATCTGGAGACAACAGATGCTGGAGAGGATGTGGAGAAATAGGAACACTTTTGCACTGTTGGTGGGAGTGTAAATTAGTGCAACCATTGTGGAAGACAGTGTGGCGATTCCTCAAGGACCTAGAAATAGAAATTCCATTTGACCCAGCAATCCCATTACTGGGTATATATCCAAAGGATTACAAATCGTTCTACTATAAGGACACGTGTACACGAATGTTCATTGCAGCACTGTTTACAATAGCAAAGACCTGGAACCAACCCAAATGCCCATCGACGATAGACTGGATAGGGAAAATGTGGCACATATACACCATGGAATATTATGCAGCCATCAGAAACGATGAGTTTGGGTCCTTTG
>NW_022452352.1:0-1214 GCF_009761245.1 Sapajus apella
AGGTGCAGAGGTGCTGTAACATTCCAAGTGTCAGCTTCCTGGGGAGTATGGAAAACCTAACGGTGCTTCTCCCTTAGAACTGCCATAGAAAGCCCACAACCCCTAACATTTACAATTTTGTTTCAAAAGCAAACAGTTCCAGCAGGCGCTCTAGAGAAAGACTCATTGTAACTTATTAAAATATATGGTACGAAATATCTTTTGAGCTTTTGACCAATCTAAGGGAATGAAGGAATTGTAAACAAAATGTTCATTGTTCGACCAGACCATCGTGTACAAGATTTCTGCTTGTGGAAATGTAAAATAGGGTAATTCATTGACTTATTTTTTTAAACATGTCTATTTTGTGAGCCTAAGTTTTCTTATACAGATAAGTATATAAATAAGTGATTGTTTATGGTTCAGCTGCTTCAGTAAGTTATTTAATGCTATGAGACGATCAGATACACCCTTGTGAGATTGTTTTAGATTTTAGGCCTCAGCCTCCACTAGAAATAATTTCTTCACCAAATTTAATGGATAAAGTTTCTTGGGTCTTTATGCCTCCACTCATCTATTCATTCTTCAAGTCTACACTTATTGAATGCCTGAAAAATCTGTCACCTGTTTTTGAATCACCACCTATCACATAGTAAACTTTAAAAATTCCTGAGGGTAGTTTTTATTAAATAGCAAATTATCTTCAGAATAATCCATGGTAACATATGCAGCAATTCAAATTGATCTGTCTCTATAGGTTTCTTAGCAATCTAGATTTGAAACATCAATATTAGTTTGTGGCACTGTTGGGATTTGTGATGCTTGTTGCAGTTTGCCAAAACAAGTATATGAAAATATCAACTGGAATATTTCCATTCCATTGTTGTAAGTATCATGAATGGACGTCCTAAGGTAATTACCCCACTGTGGGAACAAAATTGGGTTCCTACTTTGTTGGACTAATTTTAGCAATTTACCATCTTATTTCTCTGCCCTGTGATTTTTGAAAAGCTGTCAATGTTCTGCAGCATTGTGAATGTTAGCTACAATGCTTTTAGATTGCGCTTTCTCATGAAGCCAGGAAAAGTTAGTTTGAAATTTAAAAAAAAGGAGTGAAGGACAGAGGGGCCAAGTTGGCCGAACAAAAAAAGCTCCTGCCTTCCTTTAGGCTTCACATACACAAACAGTTTTGGTCAGCTTTCATTTTTCAAAAATCACATTGTTGCCACCCTTTG
>NW_022452353.1:0-1214 GCF_009761245.1 Sapajus apella
GGAAACTACTTATTTTAACTATTTAAATTTTTCTTCTGATTGTCTCCATACCTCTAAATAATAAATGCAGTGTCTTCTGTACTTGTTTCATTGACTCAAAACTAGTGCTGCACAAAATGATCTATGAATCAGTGCTGGTCTGAACTGTTTATGGTAAGTATGTAAAGTCTATGATGAGATAAGTATGTAAAGTGAGACTGAGTCTTTGGAAATTTTTATAGCTATTTAACATTGCTATCACATTTTAATTACATTTTATAAAGTACTAGTCCATATGTTTAGAAATTAAAATAAGATAAAACTGGTCCTTAACACAGATAGTTTGAGAAGAATCACTTTGAAAAAGTGTGATTTCTTTTCATCACAGATGAATCATTTCACTCCAGTTCTCCCTATCATGTTGTTTTCCTCCTTCTTCCAATTAATTTAGATATATTAAATTATTATACTGGCCACTTTGTAACTTAGGATAGTGTCTGGCACACAGTATGGAGAATACATATCTAGATACATAGATATAATATATATATATAGATAGATAATATATGTGGCATTTATTACAAACTTTAAGCTTTTATGGTTAAATTTAAATGATACACATAAACACATGTAATAGCACTGATTCCCTTGGGCAGAATCCCATTATGAACTCCGTGGATGTTAATGCTTTTACAGTTCTCTTCACTTCTTTGTTCTCCTTATTCCTGGTGTTGTAGAAGTTTCATTATTTATATTCTTTTCATAATTATAGTTAAGTCAGACATGCTTGGCTTACAGATCATATAAAATTTAAAATTAATAAGCAATATGTGGAATAATTTATATACAATTATTAGCTGAGAAATTCTAGGTTACAACCCATATCTCCTATATCCTCTAATCACAAATCTTTAAACCTATATCCAAAAAAGAATTTAAGTGTCAGAGAGATTCTCTTTTCCCACATTCCTTTATTTCATGTATTTATTTTTTTGAGATGGAGTCTGGCTCTGTCACCCAGGTTGGAGTGCAGAGGTACTTGCAGCCCCCACCTCCTGGGTTCAAGCAATTCTCCTGTCTCAGCCTCCTGAGTAGATGGGATTACAGGTATGTGCCACCACAGCTAGCTAGTTTTTGTTATTTTCAGTAGAGATGGGGTTTCACCATGTTGGCCAGGGTGGTCTTGAGCTCCTGACCTCAGGTTATCTGCCCATCTCGGCCTCCCAAAGTGCTAG
>NW_022452354.1:0-317 GCF_009761245.1 Sapajus apella
CAGCAGTTCACTAAGCCTTTCTTTGGAGAATCTGGAAAGAGATATTTCCGCCGCTTACAGACTCTAAATAATTAGCTTAAAGATCGCATCTAAATGATACGAGAAACGTCTCTTTCAAACTGCTAAACTGTGTGTTCGTTCACCTTCGGAAGTTGGATCTATGTTTAGATTCTGCGAGTTAGAAAGACGTTTCTGCAAAAAGCTGCGTTTGGATATTCCTTAGTGAATGGGAGTATAGGGTTTAATGAGAAATATCTTGCTCTAAAAGAAAAACGGAGCTATGTAGCAGAATGTTTGTCAAGGTGTATATTAAACTT
>NW_022452354.1:417-797 GCF_009761245.1 Sapajus apella
TTTGGATATTCCGGGGTGAATGGGAGTATAGGGTTTAATGAGAAATATCTTGCTCTAAAACAAAAACGGAGCTATGTAGCAGAATGTTTGTCAAGGTGTATATTAAACTTACAGAGGTAAACAACTGTGTGAATGTAGCAGTTAACCAACCCTTTCTTTGGAGAATCTGGAAAGAGATATTTACAGCCATATAAAGATTCTTAAGAATTAGATTTAAAATCGGATCTAAATCATACGAGAAACGTCTCTTAAAAACTGCTCCACTGTGTGTGGGTTCACCTTTTGAAGTTGCATATATGTGTATATTCTGCGAGTTAGAAACACATTTCTCCAAAAAGCTGCGTTTGGATATTCCGGAGTGAATGGGAGTGTAGGGTTTA
>NW_022452354.1:897-1214 GCF_009761245.1 Sapajus apella
CAGCAGTTCACTAAGCCTTTCTTTGGAGAATCTGGAAAGAGATATTTCCGCCGCTTACAGACTCTAAATAATTAGCTTAAAGATCGCATCTAAATGATACGAGAAACGTCTCTTTCAAACTGCTAAACTGTGTGTTCGTTCACCTTCGGAAGTTGGATCTATGTTTAGATTCTGCGAGTTAGAAAGACGTTTCTGCAAAAAGCTGCGTTTGGATATTCCTTAGTGAATGGGAGTATAGGGTTTAATGAGAAATATCTTGCTCTAAAAGAAAAACGGAGCTATGTAGCAGAATGTTTGTCAAGGTGTATATTAAACTT
>NW_022452355.1:890-1214 GCF_009761245.1 Sapajus apella
TGTTGGTGCTGGTGATAATGCTGATGGTGGTGTTGGTGGTGGTGTTGGTGGTGGTGGTGCTGGTGGTAATGCTGGTGGTGGTGTTAGTGGTGGTGCTGGTGGTGGTGGTGGTGGTGCTGGTGGTGGTGTGGGTGATGGTGCTGGTGATGGTTCTGGTGTTGGTACTCATGGTGATATGGAAAGTGTTGCTGCCACCTCAGTTGAGCCATCTTTATAATGGGCCTGGGAATATGAGAAGACTGATGAGGCTGAGTCATCATATGTTGGAATCTGAGTGAAAAAAATCAAATGAAGAGAATTTTAGTTGTTTATTCATCTGACAAA
>NW_022452356.1:0-1214 GCF_009761245.1 Sapajus apella
AGCAGGAGGCCGGTGTTGTGCTCTGTGGCACAGCGAGCCTCTTCACATGACGCAGATGGCCCATGCAGGGCACTGTGGTAAAGTCCTGTAAACTAGGTGACACGCAACAGAAATTTACTTCTCACTGTTCTGGGAGCTGGGAAGTCCAACATGGAGGCACTGGGGAGGTGATGCCTGGGGGGGCCTGCCTCCTCCTTTGTGGGCGGCTGTCTTTCTGCTGTGTCCTTGCAGGGCGGGGGTGGGAGAAGCTATGGGAGGCTCTTTCGTTAGGCCTCAGCCCTTAAGACTTAATCACTGCATAGAGACTGTGCTTCCTGAGGCCATCACACTGGAGCTTGGATATCCACACATGGCTTTGTGGACACACATTCAGTGTCCGGCTGGGGCAGCTGGAAGGGCAGTGGAGGAGGAAGACAGTGAATCTCAGTTACCGCTGGAGACCAGCAGGTTCTATGTCTCTTTCCACTGATGACCCCTTGACATTTTTTTTCTGGGAAAAAAGGCCAAACCGATTCCTGGAGAAACTGCCCCATGAAATGAGCATGTCTAAACAGTGCTTGGGGTGGACATTAGTGGACTTGATGCTGTCCATCATGATGCCTCTTCAGGGCAGTGTGTGCTTTCCCAAATGCCTGAATATCACTGGTCAACCAGTGTCATCGGAGGTCACTCAATTGCACTTCCAGGGACCGCCTGCACTCCATGACTGAGCTGTGTGCAGTGGTGAACCCCTGGCCCCCCACCCAGGTCAGGACTTGGAGGGGCTGTCCCAGCTCCAGAGGTCATCACAGAAGGGGCTGAGTTTGCTAAACTGCTCCACACTGAGGCCGACACGTGAAGTTCCACAACCACAGGAGTGTCATTAAACAAGGAGTAAGCGGAGGGGTGGAAACACCAAGTTGCTGCTCCTAGACCTGGGAGTGCATGCAGACGGGAGAGGTCCACTGCCAACCCCACCTGACGCACTCTGGGAGAGCTGGGTCCCAGGTTCTAGTGTCTGGAGAGAGCTGTGCCCATGGACGTCCCGCAGTGCAGGCCAGCACCAACACCCAGCCCAGTCGCTCTGTGCTCAGTTCTCAAGAGATGATAAACAACAAAACCCAAGTGTCTGATATTTGGTGGTGCCAGAGGCAGAAAAGATCAGGTCATGTGCTGAAGATAATCTTTGAGAAGCAAAGCAAGAAAAGATGGTGACAAACATGACACTCAAAGGC
>NW_022452357.1:0-95 GCF_009761245.1 Sapajus apella
ACTGGGGCACTGAGGCACGAAGGCACTTGCTCTGGTTGCTGAGCCACTTCAACTGCTGCATCAAGGAGGAAATAACAAAAACCCCAGTTCAGCAC
>NW_022452357.1:195-607 GCF_009761245.1 Sapajus apella
AATGGTGGGGAAACTGGGGCACTGAGGCACAAAGGCACTTGCTCTGGTTGCTGAGCCACCTCAACTGCTGCATCAAGGAGGAAATAACAAAAACCCCAGTTCAGCACAGAGCAGAGTCCGCCTGCCTAGTGACTGCCGCTGCTGCTGGTCCTGTTTTTCAGTCTGCATTCAGCACGCGTGGCTGCATGGAATGCTGAGATCCAGGTTAGGCTGATGTGAGTGCTGGGGCGGGAACCAGGTCTTCTGCCCCAGGGTAACTTACACCCCTGGGCACACAGGCTGCTGGGAACCCTCGCTCAGGACAAAGCTGGAGACAACCGTACAAATCCTCTACTGTGGTTCTTTTAAATGAGAGCTGGCCTAGAAACCACAGTAGAGGATTTGTACGGTTGTCTCCAGCTTTGTCCTGAGC
>NW_022452357.1:707-1214 GCF_009761245.1 Sapajus apella
AGGGATTGCTGGGAGAATTAAGAGAGAAAATACTGTTGAGAGCTAAGAGAGCTAATATTTATAGTCCTCCGTAAATTTCAGAAGCTATTTATGTATTAACACTCATTTTCCACAACTACAGCAAGCAAGTGTAGTTGCCCATTTAATGGTGGGGAAACTGGGGCACTGAGGCACAAAGGCACTTGCTCTGGCTGCTGAGCCACCTCAACTGCTGCACCAAGGAGGAAATAGCAAAAATCCCAGTTCAGCACAGAGCAGAGTCCGCCTGCCTAGTGACTGCCGCTGCTGCTGGTCCTGTTTTTCAGTCTGCATTCAGCACGCGTGGCTGCGTGGAATGCTGAGATCCAGGTTAGGCTGATGTGAGTGCTGGGGCAGGAACCAGGTCTTCTGCCCCAGGGTAACTTACACCCCTGGGCACACAGGCTGCTGGGAACCCTCGCTCAGGACAAAGCTGGAGACAACCGTACAAATCCTCTACTGTGGTTCTTTTAAATGAGAGCTGGCCTA
>NW_022452358.1:0-1213 GCF_009761245.1 Sapajus apella
AAGAGATATTTCCAGCCATATACAGATTCTTAAGAATTAGCTTTAAGGTCGCATCTAAATCATACGAGAAACGTCTCTTTCAAACTGCCCCACTGTGTGTTCGTTCACCTTCGGAAGTTTCATCTGTGTTTAAATCCTGCGAGTTAGAAACACGGTTCTCCAAAAAGCTGCGTTTTTATATTCCTGAGTCAATAGGATTGTAGGGTTTAATGAGAAATATCTGGCTCTAAAACAAAAACGGAGCTATGTAGCAGAATGATTGTCAAGGTGTATATTAAACTTACAGAGTTAAACAATAGTGTGAATGTAGCAGTTCACTACCCCTTTCTTTGGAGAATCTGGAAAGAGATATTTCAGGCCATATAGAGACACTTAAGAATTACCTTTAAGATCGCATCTAAATCATACGAGAAACGTCTCTTTCAAACTGCTCCACTGTGTGTTCGTTCACCATGGGAAGTTGCATCTATGTTTAGCTTCTGCGAGTTAGAAACACCTTTCTCCAAAAAGCTGCGTTTGGATATTCCTGAGTGAATGGGAGTATAGGGTTTAACGAGAAATATCTGTCTCTAAAACAAAAACGGAGCTTTGTAGCAGAATGATTTTCAAGGTGTATATTAAACTTACAGAGTTAAACAATAGTGTGAATGTAGCAGTTCACTAACCCTTTCTTTGGAGAATCTGGAAAGAGATATTTCCAGCCCTATACAGATTCTTAAGAATTAGCTTTAAGATCGCATCTAAATCATACGAGAAACTTCTCTTTCAAACTGCTCCACTGTGTGTTCGTTCACCTTCGGAAGTTGCATCTATGTTTACCTTCTGTGAGTTAGAAACACGGTTCTCCAAAAAGCTGCGTTTTTATATACCTGAGTCAATGGGATTATAGGGTTTAATAAGAAATACCTGGCTTTAAAACAAAAACGGAGCTTGTAGCAGAATGATTGTCAAGGTGTATATTAAAATTACAGAGTTAAACAGTTGTGTGAATGTAGCAGTTCACTAACGCTTTCTTTGGAGAATCTGGAAAGAGATATTTCCAGCCCTGTAGAGATTCTAAAGAATTAGCTTTAAGATCGCATCTAAATCATACGAGAAACTTCTCTTTCAAACTGCTCCACTGTGTGCTCGTTCACCTTCGGAAGTTTTATCTATGTTTAGATTCCGCGACATAGAAACACGTTTCTGCAAAAACATGCGTTTGGATATTCCT
>NW_022452359.1:0-397 GCF_009761245.1 Sapajus apella
TTTCTAACTCTCAGAATCTAAACATAGATGCAACTTCCGAAGGAGAAAGAACACACGCTGGAGCAGTTTGAAGGCGAGGTTTCTCGTATGATTTAGAGGCGATCTTAAAGCTAATTCTTAAGAGTCTGTATATGGCTGGAAATATCTCTTTCCAGATTCTCCAAAGAGTTAGTGAACTGCTACATTCACACAATTGTTTAGCTCTGTAAGTTTAATATACACCTTGACAATAATTGTGCTACATAGCTCCGTTTTTGTTTTAGAACCAGATATTTCTCATTAAACCCTATACTCTCATTCACTCAGGAATATCCAAACGCAGCTTTTTGGAGAAACGTGTTTCTAACTAGAGAGTCTAAACATAGATGCAAGTTCCGAAGGTGAACGAACACACAGT
>NW_022452359.1:497-1213 GCF_009761245.1 Sapajus apella
ACAGATATTTCTCATTAAACCCTATGCTCCCATTCACTCAGGAATATCCAAACGCAGCTTTTTGGAGAAACGTGTTTCTAACTAGAGAATCTAAACATAGATGCAACTTCCGAAGGTGAACGAACACACAGTGGAGCAGTTTGAAAGAGACGTTTCTCGTTTGATTTAGATGAGATCCTACAGCTAATTCTTAAGAGTCTGTATATGGCTGGAAATATCTCTTTACAGATTCTCCAAGGAAAGGGTAAGTGAACTGCTACATTCACACAATTGTTTAACTCTGTAAGTTTAATATACACCTTGACAATCATTCTGCTACACAGCTCCGTTTTTGTTTTAGAGCCAGATATTTCTCATTGAATCCTATATTCCCTTTCACTCAGGAATATCCAAACGAAGCTTTTTGGAGAAACGTGTTTGTAACTCGCAGAATCTAAACATAGATGCAACACCCGAAGGTGAACGAACACACAGTGGAGCAGTTTGAAAAAGACGTTTCTCGTATGATTTAGATGCGACCTTAAAGCTAATTCTTAAGAGTCTGTATATGGCTGGAAATATCTCTTTCCAGATTCTCCAAAGAAAGGGTTAATGAACTGCTACATTCACACCATTGTTTAACTCTCTAAGTTTAATATACACCTTGACAATGATTCTGCTACATAGCTCCGTTTTTGTTTTAGAGCCAGATATTTCTCATTAAACCCTATACGTAC
>NW_022452360.1:0-1213 GCF_009761245.1 Sapajus apella
TTTTATATCGTTAATTTAGTACTATTCTGAGTAAAAATAATTTGCTAATACAGTTTTATAAATTGACTATGACAATTTTATAAATGTCAGTGCTTTTTATAAGTGAAACAGATTATGTTGCGGGGGCTTTTGTTGTGATGGTGATTGATTAGATTATTGTGTTTAAAGACAATAATGTTCAGCACTCCAGGCTTGGTGATGGAGTGAGACTGTCAAAAACAAAAACTTAAACGATTTTCTATGATGGAACTTGTAACGCTTTGCTTTTCCTTTCTCAGTGATCTTTAAAATTACTAATAACTTTTTGGGACTTGTAAAATCATGACAAATCCTACAAAAGTACTATCAAAGCAAGTCATGTAGTGTGTCCAGGGTCTAGAACCCGAGTCTGCCAGCTCCAGGCTGATTCACTTTTGTCAGCTGTATCCAGCCTAAGCCTGGCCCATGACTGTGGAACCAGATTGACTCAAGTGCTGAGTTTTAATGTCTTTCATTTGGTTTTTATTTTATTTAATTCAGTGCTTTTTACTCCTAGTTGACTTGGCTCTGGATTTGTTCCTGCCTCAAACAAATTCAGGGCATACCCATCTATGGATTTGTACAGTAGGGTGTTTATTTCAGAAGTGTGAAATGATCAGGTAGCCTTATCACTTTAGACATTCTGTACATTGCGAAGCATTTCCTTGCTGCTTATTGTCTTTTTCGGATGGATTGAGTCAGTAGAGCTGGTAAAATCTTTTCCACTTATATTATTGAGACATTTAGCTGAAATGGTGTGAAGTGGGTAGGCAAGGGATAAATTCTTACCATAGTTTCTTGGAGCAGGAAAGTGAAACTTAGAGGCCCAAATCTTCTGACTCTCACAGTGATCCTGGTGTGGCCTCTAAAATCTAAATGATGAGACTGGTCTACTTGCAAGGTCAGGTCATGTGGTCACTTTCTTGTTCACCTTTGGATCACTAGGCTGTTCGCATTTTGCCAGAGGCAGTATTTGCATTTGCAATATTTGGAAGATTCAGCTTGAGGGAGTCATTATTAGAACATTCTTAGAACGCTTGAGCCCTCTGAAACTGAGAAATCTCACATTTTCCATCTGCTTTGGCTCTCTGTTGGAGGGGAACAGTTATGCTGTTAAAAACGTTGTTTGTTTATCTAATTCTCACTCTGTGTTCACATTAATGGCTTCCTATTGCTCTTAGGAACAATTCCATAC
>NW_022452361.1:0-1213 GCF_009761245.1 Sapajus apella
AGATTCTCAAAAGAAAGGGTTTCTGAACTGCTACATTCACACATCTGTTTAGCTCTGTAAGTTGAATATACACCTTGTCAATCCTTCTGCTACATAGCTACATTTTTGTTTTAGAGCCAGATATTTCTCAATACACCCTATACTCCCATTCACTCAGGAATATCCAATCGCAGCTTATAGAAGAAACCTGTTTCTAACTCGCTGTATCTAAACATAAATGCAAATTCCTAAGGTGAACGAACAAATAGCAGATCAGTTTGTGAGCCGTTTCTCCCGTGGTGTAGACGCGATCTTACCGCTAATTCTTAAGAGCCTGTATATGGCTGGAAATATCTCTTTCCAGATTCTCCAAAGAAAGGTTTTCTGAACTGCTACATTCACACATCTGTTTAACTCTCTAAGTCGAATATACCCCTTGACAATCATTCTATTACATAGCTCCTTTTTTGTTTTAGAGCCAGATATTTCTCATTACACCCTATACTCCCATTCACTCAGGAATATCCAAACGTAGCTTTTAGAATAAACGTGTTTCCAACTCGCTGAATCTAAACATACATGCAACTTCCTAAGGTGAATGAACACAATGCAGAGCAGTTTGAAACAGACGTTTCTCCTGTGGTTTAGACGTGATCTTACCGCTAATTCTTTTGAGCCTGTATATGGCTGGAAATAGCTCTTTCCAGATTCTCCAAAGAAAGGTTTTCTGAACTGCTACATTCACACGTCTGTTTAACTCTGTAAGTTGAATATACACCTTGACAATCATTCTGCTATATAGATCCGTTTCTGTTTTGGAGACAGATATTTCTCATTACACCCTATACTACCATTCACTCAGTAATATCCTAAGACAGCTTTTAGAACAAACGTGTTTCTAACTCGCTGAAACGAAACATAGATGCACCTTCCTAAGTTCAACGAACACACAGCAGAGCAGTTTGAAAGAGACGTTTCTCCTGCGGTTTAGACGCGATCTTAAGCTAATTCATACGAGCCTGTATATGGCTGGAAATATCTCTTTCCAGATTCTCGAAAGAAAGTGCTTCTGAACTGCTACATTCACACATCTGTTTAACTCTGTATGTTGAATATACACCTTGACAATCATTCTGCTACATAGATCCGTTTTTGTTTTACAGTCAGATATTTCTCATTACACCCTTTACTCCCATTCACTCAGGAGTATCCAAACGCAGCTTTTAGGAGAAAC
>NW_022452362.1:0-1212 GCF_009761245.1 Sapajus apella
AGATTCGGAGAGAAAGATCAGAGACTTCACTAGTTAACTTTTAGAATTTCTAGACAAGAATTTTCTAACGCTGTTTAATTTTTTCTTAAAAAAGTAATATATACTCATTGGTCAAACTCAAAGTAATTTTTGAAACTAAGCATTTGTCAAAAAAGAAAAGGCAATATATAGACATACAAAAAACCTCTAAACTGAGTATATTTCCCAATTCAAAATTCAGTTACTAGACTCTTAAATAGCTAGTTAACAAATTTTCAGGCCAAGCGCAGTGGCTCACGTCTGTAATCCCAAGACTTTGGGAGACACAGGTGGACAGACTGTTTGAGCCCAGGAGTTTGAGATCTGCCTGGGCAATACAGTGAGACCTTGTCTCTAAAAAAATAATCAAATATTAAGGCTGGGCACGGTGGCTCATGCCTATAATCCCAGCACTTTGGGAGGCTGAGGCGGGCAGATTGTCTGAACCCAGGAGTTCGTGACCAGCCTTGGCAACTTAGTGAAACTCCATATCTACTAAAAAAAAAAGTACAAAAAATTAGCCGGGCATGGCAGCGTGCACTGGTAGTCCCAGCTACTCGGAAAGCTGAGGCAAAATAATTGCTTGTACCTGGGAGGTGGAAGTTGCATTGAGCCGAGATCGTGCCACTGCACTCCAGCCTGGGCGACAGAGCAAAACTCGGTCTAAAAAAAAAAAAAAAAAAAAAAAAAATCATTTTCAATTTTGTTAGTATTTCTAAAAGAAATCTTTTTTTAATAAATGCAACCTTAGACTACTATCATTGCTTTATATCATCTACCCTGTTCATCTTCAAATTAACCCAACTGTCTCATAAAATGTTTTGCTACCAGCTTTTTAAAGATGTAATTCCTATGCCATACAGTTCACTCATTTAAAGTATACAATTCAACAGCTTTAGTACATTCGGAGGGTTGTGCAGGCTGGGCACAGTGGCACATGCCTGTAATCCCAGCACATTGGGAAGCCAAGACAAGGGGATCACTTGAGCCAAGAAGTGTGAGATCAGCCTGGGCAACATGCAAAACCCCTTCTCTACAAAACTTAGCTGGACGTGGTGTCGTGCACCTGTAGTCTCAGCTACTTGGGAGGCTGAGGTGGGAGGATCACAAGCCCAGGAGGCAGAAGTTGTAGTGAGTCCCACTGCACTCTAGCCTGGGCAACAAAGTGAGACCCTGTCTCAAAAAAATTTTTAA
>NW_022452363.1:0-589 GCF_009761245.1 Sapajus apella
TCTGGCTCTAAAACAAAAACGGAGCTTTGTAGCAGAATGATTGTCAAGGTGTATATTCAGCTTACAGAGTTAAACAGATGTGTGTATGGAGCAGTTGAGAAACCCTTTCTTTGGAGAGTTTGAAAAGAGATATTTCCAGCCGTATTCATCCTCATAAGAATATGCGGTAAGATCGAATCTAAAACACAGGAGAAACGTCTGTTTCAATCTTCTCTGCTGTGTGTTCTTTCACCTTAGGAAGTTGCATCTATGATTAGGTTCAGCGAGTTAGAAACACGTTTCTTCCAAAATCTGCGTTTGGATATTCCTGAGTGAATAGGAGTATAGGATGTAATGAGAAACATCTGGCTCTAAAACAAAAACGGAGCTATGTAGCAGAATGATTGTCAAGGCGCATATTCAACTTAGAGAGTGAAACAGATGTGTAAATGTAGCCGTTCTGAAACCCTTTCTTTGGAGAATCTGGAAAGAGATATTACCATCCATATAGAGGCACATAAGAATTAGAGCAATGATCGTGTCCAAACTGCAGGAGAAACGTCTGTTTTAAACTCCTCTGCTGTGTGTTCTTTCACCTTAGGAAGTTGCA
>NW_022452363.1:689-1212 GCF_009761245.1 Sapajus apella
AAAACAGGGCTATGTAGCAGAATGATTGTCAAAGTGTATATTCAACGTACAGAGTTAAACAGATGGGTGAATGGAGCAGTTGAGAAACCCTTTCTTTGGAGAGTTTGGAAAGAATGATTTAAAGCCATATACAGGCTCTTAAGCATTAGCGGTAAGATCGAATCTAAACCACAGGAGAAACGTCTGTTTCAAACTTCTCGGCTGTGTGTTCGTTCACCTTAGGAAGTTGCATCTATGATTGGACTCAGCGAGATAGAAACACGTTTCTTCTGAAAGCTGCGTTTGGATATTCCTGAGTGCATAGGAGTATAGGATGTAATGAGAAATATCTGGGTCTAAAACAAAAAACGGAGCTATAGAGCAAAATGATTGTCAAGGCGTGTATTCAACTTACAGAGGTAAACAGATGTTTGAATGTAGCAGTTGAGAAAACCTTTCTTTGGTGAACCTGGAAAGAGATATTTCCAGCTATAAACAGCATCATAATAATTAGCGGTAAGATCGAATCTAAACCACAGGAGAC
>NW_022452364.1:0-1212 GCF_009761245.1 Sapajus apella
TCTGGCTCTAAAACAAAAACGGTGCTATGTAGCAGAATGAATGTCAAGCTGTATATTGTACATACAGACTTAAACAATTGTGTGAATGTAGCAGTTCACTAACCCTTTCTTTATAGAATCTGGAAAGAGATATTGCCAGCCATATACAGACTCTTAAGAATTAGCTTTAAGTTCGCATCTAAATCATGCGAGAAACGTCTCTTTCAAACTGCTCCACTGTGTGTTCGTTCACCTTCGGAAGTTGCATCTATGTTTAGATTCTGCGAGTTAGAAACACCTTCCTCCAAAAACTGCGTTTGGATATTCCTGAGTGAATGGGAGTATAGGGCTTAATGAGAAATATCTGGCTCTAAAAAAATAACGGAGCTATGTAGCAGAATGATTGTCAAGGTGTATATTAAACTTACAGAGTTAAACAATTGTGTGAATGTAGCAGAACACTAACCCTTTCTTTGGAGAATCTGGAAAGAGATAATTCCAGCCATATAGGCACTCTTAAGCATTAGCTTTAAGATCGCAAGTTAATCATAGGAGAAACGTCTCTTTCAAACTGCTCCACTGTGTGTTCGTTCACCTTCGGAAGTTGCATCTGTGTTTAGATCCTGCGAGTTAGAAACACGTTTCTCGAAAAAGCTGCGTTTGGATATTCCTGAGTGAATGGGAGTATAGGATTTAATGAGAAATATCTGCCTCTAAAACAAAAACGGAGCTATGTGGTAGAATGATTGCCAAGGTGTATATTAAACTTACAGAGTTAACCAATTTTGTGAATGTAGCAGTTCACTAACGGTTTCTTTGGAGAATCTGGAAAGTGATATTTCCAGCCCTATACAGACTCTTAATAATTAGCTTTAAGATCGCATCTAAATCATACGAGAAACGTCTCTTTCAAACTGCTCCACCGTGTGTTCGTTCAACTTCGGAAGTTGCATCTATGTTTAGATTCTGCGAGTTAGAAACACCTTTCTAAATAAAGCTGCGTTTGGATATTCCTGAGTGAATGGGACTATATGGTTTAATGAGAAATATGTGGCTCTAAAACAAAAACGGAGCTATGTAGCCGTATCATTGTCAAGGTGTATATTAAACTTACAGAGTTACAAAATTGTGTGAATGTAGCAGTTCACTAACCCTTTCTTTGGAGAATCTGGAAAGAGATAATTCCAGCCATATAGACACTCTTAACCATTAGCTTTAAGATCGCAACATAAT
>NW_022452365.1:0-1212 GCF_009761245.1 Sapajus apella
AGGATCTCAAAGTGAATTCAATAGTGACAAGGTGTATCAATGTTAAGAGTTGGTAAGAAGAAAAACAGTTCAATAATATTTGACTTACTAAGAAATTCGTCTAGGGTTTGGCTGGTTTTCAACTGTAGGAAAATCCCAAAAGCCAGGTGCAGTGGTGCACAACTGTAGTCCCAGCTACTCCAGAGCTTGAGGTAGGAAGATTCCTTGAGCCCAGGAATTGAAGGCTGTAGTGTGAAATATGGTGCCAGTGAATAGCCACTGTCTCACTTCAGCCTGGGCATCATAGCGTGACCCTGGGTCTCAGAAAGATTACAACAATTATAAAACATTTGTTTCAACAGAAATGTAACTTTTTTGTGTCTGATTATATTTAAAATTCAGTCAGTGCACTTTAACTTATAATTTTGATGGTGTTTCTATGATCTTAACACCCAGAAATGTAATATAGGCTCTTGCGAAATGAAGCCTCAACCTTCTGTCTTTACCTGGGTTCATGTCCTAGCACATGGCAGAAGAGCAAATCTAATGTTTTTAAGAAAGCATTGCAGCAGATAAAAGAGAACAAATTAAATGGATGTTCTAATACGTAAATTACAAACTAGCTAGCTGATTTTAAAAAGTCAATATATTGCTTTGTGTTATTTCTCTGAGTATACCCATATCTATGTGCCCATGAAATGTTGGTAGGCCTCCCTTGAGACTTTTTTGTTTTTTCTCCTTATTTATGTAAAATATAATATACAATTTAGTGGCATCAAGTAAAGTGACAGAACATACGAAATTTTGGTTTTCCATTTCTGAGTTACTTCACTTAGAATAATGGCCTCCAGCTCCATCCAACTTGCTGCAAAAGACATGGTTTCATCCCTTTTTATGGCTGAGTAGTATCCCATGGTATATATACAGCACAATTTCTGTATGCACTCATCGGTTGATGGGCACTTAGGTTGGTTCCATATCTTTGCAATTGCAAATCATGCTATAAACGTGCATTTGCACGTGTCTTTGTGTCTTTTTTCATGTGACTACTTCTTTTCCTTTGGGTAGATACCCAGTAGTGGGATTGCTGGATGAGACGGTAGTTCTACTTTTACTTCTTTGAGGATTCTCCATGCTGTTTTCCATACTGGTTGTACTAATTGACATTCCCACCAGTCGTGTAAAAGTGTTCCCTCTTCACATTCAAGCTGACACTGTTTTTCAACTTTTTAA
>NW_022452366.1:0-1212 GCF_009761245.1 Sapajus apella
AAATAACAGAAAAGCATTTAGGATATTACACAAAATTTGGTAATAAAACAGCAGCAGGTTTTAAGAGAACTGACTCCAGGTTTTAAAGAAGTTCCACCACAGGTAAAATACTATAAAATAACATCATGCTACAGAGAAATTTTTTGTGAAAGGAAGAGTCAATTTATGCAGCAAACATCATTGTTATTTTAAGAAATTGCCACAATCACTCCAACCTTCAGCAAACACCATCCTGATCAGTCGGCAGCCATCAACACTGATTCGAGACCCCTGACCAACAAAATAGAGTATAACTTGCTGAAGGCTCAGATGATCATTAGCATTTGTCAGAAATTAAGTGTTTTTAAGAAGGTATGTACATTTTCTAGGCATATGCTATTGCACACTTAATAGATGGCAGTATAGGATAAATATAACCTTTATATACACTGGAAGTCAAAAAATGTGTATGACTCACTTTATTGAGATATTCACTCTATTGCAGTGGTCTGGACCCAAGCCCACAGTAATGCCAAGGTAAGCCTATATTTGAACATAGCTTCTGTCTCATTACCTCTCTTCTCTTCTGATGTTCCAATTACATGTATGTTAGCCAAGATAATCTTAAAGAAAAACAGAGCTGAACAGTTTACACTGGCAGATATCAAAAACTACTATAAAACTATAATATGAACTAAGACAGTGTGGTAATAATGCAAGTACAGACAAAGAGTGGGAGGTAGAGTTCTAAAGTTGCCACCCTCCCTGAGATTCTTACCACTATTATTTCATCAAAACTCATCTAGATACTACCATGAAAGAACTTTGCTGATATAAGTATAGTTACTATCCACTTTCAGTTGCAAATTTTAATAGAGAGGTTATTGTATGCTATTGAGGTGAACCCAAAGTAAGCACATGAGCCCCTGAAAGGAAAAGCAGTAGGCAGAAGTGTCAGTCAGAGACATGCAGCTGAAGTAGAAGTAGGAGTGATGCTCTGTATGAGACAAACTGCACTTGGGGTGGCTGGATGAGGGCCACAGGGAAAGCATCAGAAGGAATCCAGGGCCTCTGGGGCAAAAACTGAACCCCAACCCACAGTCAGCAAGGAAGTGGGAACTTTAATCCTACAACCTTAAGGAATTGTATCCAACCAACAACCTGAAGACCTTGAAAGCAGACTCACCCCCAGAGTTTCCAGATAAGAATCTAGCCCTTCCAACTCTTTGATTT
>NW_022452367.1:0-1212 GCF_009761245.1 Sapajus apella
ATATTTCCAGCCATATACAGGCTCATAAAAGTTAGCTTTCAGATCCCGACTAAACCATAGGAGAAGCGTCTCTTTCAAACTGCTCCACTGTGTGTTCGTTGACCTTTGGAAGTTTCATCTATATTTGGATTCAGCGAGTTAGAAACACGTTTCTTCTAAAATGTGCATTTCCATATTCCTGAGTGAAAGGGAGTATACGTTGTAATGAGAAATATCTGGTTATAAAACAAAGACGGAGATATGTAGCGGAATGATTGTCAAGGTGTATATTAAACTTAGAGAGTTAACCAGATGTGTTAATGTAGCGTTTCAGAAACACTTTCTTTCAAGAATCTGGAAAGAGATATTTCCAGCCATATACAGGCTCATAAAATTTAGATTTAAGATCTCGTCTAAACCACAGGAGAAACGTCTCTTTCAAATTGCTCTGTTGTGTGTTCGTTGACCTTAGGAAGTTGCATCTATGTTTAGATTCCGCGTGTTAGAAACACGTTTCTTCTAAAAGCTGCGTTTGGATATTCCTGAGTGAATGGGAGTATAGGGTGTAATGAGAAATATCTGGCTCTAAAACAAAAACGGAGCTACGTAGCAGAATGATTGTCAAGGTGTATATTCATCTTACAGAGTTAAACAGATGTGAGAATGTAACAGTTCAGAAACACTTTCTTTCCAGAATCTGGAAAGAGATATTTCCAGCCATATACAGGCTCATAAAAATTAGCTTTAAGATCTCGTCTAAACCACAGGAGAAACGAGTATTTCAAACTGCTCTGCTGTGTGTTCGTTGACCTTAGGAAGTTGCATCTATGTTTAGATTCAGCGAGTTAGAAACACGTTTCTTCTGAAAGCTGCATTTGGATATTCCTGAGTGAATGGGAGTATAGAGTGTAACGAGAAATATCTGGCTGTAAAACAAAAACGGAGCTATGTAGCAGATTGATCGTCAAGGTGTATATTCGACTTAGAGAGTTAAACCGATGTGTGAATGTAGCAGTTCAGAAACCCTTTCTTTGGAGAATCTGGAAAGAGATATTTCCAGCCATATACATGCTCATAAGAATTAGCGGAAGATCGCATCTAAACCACAGGAGAAACGTCTCTTTCAAACTGCTCCGCTATGTGTTCATTCACCTTAGGAAGTTGCATCTATGTTTACATTCAGCGTGTTAGAAACACGTTTCTTGTAAAAGCTGCGTTTGGATATTCCTGAGC
>NW_022452368.1:0-1212 GCF_009761245.1 Sapajus apella
GGGAGAGGTGATCACAGGCAGCAGCTTGCTGTCACTATTTTTTTTTTTTCCAGTTTTCAGAGTCAGCGCATGGCTGCTGCCTCCACATGACTGAGAACCTGCGCGTTTTCTCTCCTTCCTCTCTTTTATTTTCTCCCTCTTTCTTACATCCCTTACTCCTCCTCCCCTTTCTCTTTCCTCTTTATCTAAAATAGGAGAAATGTTAATTATTTTTTTGTTGTTTGAGACAGTGTCTCACTCTGTCACCCAGTCTGGAGTGCGGTGGTGTGATCCCAGCTCACTTTAACTCTGCCACCTGGGTTCAAGCGATTCTCGTGCCTCAGCCTCAGTAGCTGGGATTACAGGCGCCCACTACCACACCTGGCTAATTTTTGTATTTTTTTAGTAGAGATGGGGTTTCACCATGTTGGCCAGGCTAGTCTCAAACTCCTGCCCTCAAGTGATCCACCTGCTTCAGCCTCCCAAAGTGCTGGGATTACAGGCCTGAGCCATCAAGCCCCAACAAGAAATGTAATTTTTAACATGCCAATCGATACATTTCTTCAGGCACATGCCTTTTCAAAGCTTCCTGTCACTGGGGGTCAATTTAATTCTTATGCTATGGTGGTAGATGTTAAAGGATAATTTTCAATTATTGAGGCAGAGTTTCACTCTTGTTGCCCAGTTGTCTAGTGCCATCTTGGCTCACCGCAACCTCTGCCTCCCGGGTTCAAGCGATTCTCCTGCCTCAGCCTCCTGAGTAGCTGGGATTACAGGCACACACCACATCCAGCTAATTTTTGTATGTTTTAGTAGAGAAAGGGTTCCACCACGTTCATCAGGCGGGTCTGAAACTCCTGATCTCAGGTGATCTGCCTGCTTCACCCTCCCAAGGTGCTGGAATTACAGAAGCCACCACGCCTGGCCTCCTTCCTTTTTTCTATTTAGCCATTGTTGTCTTCTCCAAAAGGCCTCCCCTTTAAAAACTCCAACACGATTCTGTTTTGCCTCCTGTTATGGGCCGAATTCTGACCCCTCCCAAATTCACAAGCTGAAGCCCTAACCCCCAGGACCTCAGCATGTGAGTGTATTTGGAGACAGGGACTTTAAAGAAGAGGTGATGAAAGTTAAATGAGGTCATTGGAGTCCATTCTAGTCCAATATGACAGATGTCCTCATAAGAAGAGGAGGTTAGGACGTGTAGAGACAGACGGCAGGGCTGTGCATGTACAG
>NW_022452369.1:0-1212 GCF_009761245.1 Sapajus apella
TCACTTGAACCCAGGCAGCGGAGGTTGCAGTGAGCCAAGATCCCGCCTTTGCACTCCAGCCTGGGCACAGAGCGAGACTCCATCACAAAAAAAAAAGACACATGTCTAATGAGGCCAGACATGAAATGGCATATTCTGAGGCATGCCATCCATGAGTCAGCAATAGCCATCCATGGTCATTGAGACCAGAGCTGTGGGAGGCGGGTGTGGCCGGAGAATGGCCCAAGGAACCAACAGCAGCAGAAGCGTCCGAGGCACGCGAACTGGAGCAGCTCCATCTTGAACAGAAGCTGTGTAAAAGGAAGCTGAGACCTGCCGGGCTGCTGTGTTCCCAGGTGGTGAAGACATTCTAAGTCACAGGATAAGATGGGAGGTCAGCACAAGATACAGGTTATAAAAACCTTGCTGATAAAACAGGGTGCCATAAAGGAGCTGGCCAAAACCCACCAAAACCAAGATGGTCACAAGCGTGACCTCTGGTCATGCTCACTGCTACACTCCCACCAGCGCCAGGACAGTTACGAGTGCCATGGCCATGTCAGGAAGTTACCCTAGGTGGTTTAAAGAGGGGAGGCATGAATATTCCACCCCTTGCTTAGCATATCATCAAGAAATAACCATTAAATGGTTATGCTCTGTCTATGTGGTAGAAGAGGGCAAGGGCAGGAAGGACGAGAAGGGAAAGTGCACAGCCCCCATGACCCGCCAGGAGAGCCCTTCACACCTACACATTTAATTTCCCAGCTTCCCAGGAAGCTGGCCAGTGGGATTGGGGCACAGGAGGCAGGACCCAGTGCCCCCAACGCCCCTGGTGTCCTCCGCCTGGACCATCCAAAAGAAGGCGACTGGGCCGGGCACGGTGTCTCAAGTCTGTAATCCCAGCACTTTGGGAGGCCGAGGCGGATGGATCACAAGGTCAAGAGATCAAGACCATCCTGGTCAACATGGTGAAACTCCATCTCTACTAAAAATACAAAAGATTAGCTTGGCCATGGTGGCACGTGCCTGTAATCCCAGCTACTCAGGAGGCTGACGCAGGAGAATTGTCTGAACCCAGGAGGCGGAGGTTGTGGTGAGCCAAGATCGCGCCATTGCACTCCAGCGTGGGTAACAGGAGAGAAACTCCGTCTTAAAAAAAAAAAAAAAGAAAGAAAAAGTTAGCAACTCAATAAACCCTCTGTACTTTTATTATTCTCATTGTTTTGATGATTT
>NW_022452370.1:0-401 GCF_009761245.1 Sapajus apella
ATCGTAGGATTTAGATGCGATCTTAAAGCTAATTCTTAAGAGTCTGTAAGCGGCTGGAAATATCTCTTTCCAGATTCTCCAAAGAAAGGCTTAGTGAACTGCTACATTCACACAATTGTTTAATCTGTAAGTTTAATATACACCTTGACAATCATTCTTATACATAGCTCCGTTTTTCTTTTAGAGCCAGATATTTCTCATTAAATCCTATACTCCCACTCACTCAGGAATATCCAAACGCAGCTTTTTGGAGAATCGTGTATCAAACTCCAAGAACCAAAACATAGATGCAACTTCCGAACGTGAACGAACACACGGTGGATCACTTTGAAAGAGACGTTTCTTTTATGGTTTATATGCAATCCTAAAGCTAATTCTTAAGAGTCTGTATATGGCTGTAA
>NW_022452370.1:501-1211 GCF_009761245.1 Sapajus apella
CTCATTAAACCTTATACTCCCATTCACTCAGGAATACCCAAACGCAGATGTTTGGAGAAACGGCTTTCTAACTCACAGTATCTAAACATAGATGCAACTTCCGAAGGTGAACGACACACAGTGGAGCAGTTTGAAAGAGACGTTTCTCGTATGATTTAGATCCGATCTTAAAGTTAATTCTTAAGAGTCTGTATACGGCTGGAAATATCTCTTTCCAGATTCTCCAAAGAAAGCATTAGTGAACTGCTACTTTCACACAATTGTTTAACTGTGTAAGTTTGATAAACACCGTGACAATCATTCTGCTACATTGCTTCGTTTTTGTTTCAGAGCCAGGTATTTCTCATTAAACCCTACACTCGCATTCACTCAAGAATATCCAAACGCAGCCTTTGGGAGAAACGTGTTTCTAACTCGCAGAATCTTAACATAGCTGCAACTTCCGAAGGTGAACGAACACACAGTGGAGCAGTTTGAAAGAGACGTTTCTCGTATGATTTAGATGCGATCATAAAGCTAATTCTTAGAAGTCTGTATATGGCTGTAAATATCTCTTTCCGGATTCTCCAAAGAAAGGGTTAGTGAACTGCTACATTCACACAATTGTTTAACTGTGTAAGTTTGATAAACACCTTGACAATCATTCTGCAACATACCTCCGTTTTTGTTTTAGAGCCAGATATTTCTCATTAAACCCTATCCTCCCATTC
>NW_022452371.1:0-1211 GCF_009761245.1 Sapajus apella
TTTGAAAGAGACGTTTCTCGTATGATTTAGATGCGATCTTATATCTAGTTCTTAAGAGTCTGTATAAGGCTGGAAATATCTGTTTCCAGATTCTCCAAACAAACGGTTGGTGAACTGCTACATTCACACAATTGCTTACCTCTGTAAGTTTAATATACACGTTGACAATCATTCTGCTACATAGCTCCGTTTTTGTTTTGGAGCCAGATATTTTTCATTAAACCCTATACTCCCATTCACTCAGGAATATCCAAACGCAGCTTTTTAGAGAAACGTGTTTCTAACTCGCAGAATCTAAACATAGATGCAACTTCCAATGGTGAACGAACACACAGTGGAGCAGTTTGAAAGAGACGTTTCTCGTATGATTTAGATGCGATCTTATAGCTAATTGTTAAGAGTCTGTATATGGCTGGAAATATCACATTCCAGATTCTCCAAAGAAAGCGATAGTGAACTGCTACATTCACACAATTGGTTAACTCTGTAAGTTTAATATACACCTTGACAATCATTCTGCTACATAGCTCTGTTTTTGTTTTAGAGCCAGACATTTCTCATTAAACCCTATACTCCTATTCATTCAGGAATATCCAAACGCAGCTTTTTGGAGAAACATGTTTCTAACTCGCAGAAGCTAAACATAGATGCAACTTCCGAAGGTGAACGAACACACAGTGGAGCAGTTTGAAAGAGACGTTTCTTGTATGATTTAGATGCGATCTTAAAGGTAATTCTTAAATGTCTCTATATGGCGGGAAATATCTCTTTCCAGATTCTCCAAAGAAAGGGTTAGTGAACTGCTACATTCACACAATTGTTTAGCTCTGTAAGTTTAATATAAAGCTTGACATTCATTCTGCTACATAGCACCGTTTTTGTTCTAGAGCCAGATATTTCTCATTAAACCCTATACCCCCATTCACTCAGGAATATCCACACGCAGCTTTTTCGAGAAACGTGTTTCTAACTCGCAGGATCTAAACACAGATTCAACTTCCGAAGGTGAACGATCACACAGTGGAGCAGTTTGAATGAGACGTTTCTCGTATGATTTAGATGCGAACTTAAAGCTAATTCTTAACAGTCTGTATATGGCTGGAAATATCTCTTTCCAGATTCTACAAAGTAATGGTGACTGACCTGCTACATTCACACAGTTGTTTAACTCTGTAAGTTTAATATACACCTTGACAATCATTCTGCTATAT
>NW_022452372.1:0-1211 GCF_009761245.1 Sapajus apella
AACAAAAACGCATCTATCTAGCAGAATGGTTGACAAGCTGTACAATCTTCTTTCAAAGATAAACTGACGTGTGTGTGCAGTAGTTCAGAAATGCTTTCGTTGGAGAAACTGGAAACAGATATTTCCAGCCATATACAGGCTTATAAGATCTAGCAGTAAGACTGCCTTTAAAACACAGGAGAAACATCTAGTTCAAACTGCTCTGCTTTGTGTTCGTTCACCTTAGGTAGTTGCATCTATGTTTAGATTCAGCGAGTTAGAAACACGTTTCTTCTAAAAGCAGCGTTTGGATATTCCAGTGTGAAAGAGCCTGCAGGCCGTAATCAGAAACATCTTGCTCTAAAACATAAATGAAGCTATCTAGTAGAATGGTTGTCAAGCTGTAAAATCATCTTATGGAGTTAAATTGATGTGTGTGTGCAGAGGCTCTGAAATCTTTTCTTTGGGGAATCAGGAAACAGATATTTCCAGCCTTACACCAGCATTTAAGACCTAGCAGTAAGAGTGCGTTTGAAACACAGGAGAAACGTCTAGTTCAAACTACTGTGCTTTGTGTTCGTTCACCTTAGGAAGTTGCATCTATGTTTGGATTCAGCGAGTTAGAAAAACGTTTCTTCTAAAATGTGCGTTTGGATATTCCAGAGTGACTGAGACTAAAGGCGGCAATGAGAAGTGTATTGCTCTAAAAGAAAAGCGCAGCTTTTTAGCAGATTATTTGTCAATCTGTACAAACTTCTTACAGAGTTAAACTGATGTCTGTGTGTAGTAGTTCACAAATCCTTTCGTTGGAGAATCTCTAAACAGATACTTCCAGCCATATACAGGCTTATAAGAACTAGCAGTAAGACTGCGTTTAAAACACAGGAGAAACATCTAGTTCAAACTGCTCTTCTTTGTGTTGGTTCACATTACGAAGTTGCATCTATGTTTTGATTCAGCGAGTTAGAAACATGTTTCTTCTAAAAGCAGCGTTTGAATATTCCAGTGTGAAAGAGCTTGTAGGCCGTAATCAGAAACATCTTCCTCTAAAACAAAAACGCATCTATCTAGCAGAACGGTTGTCAAGCTCTACAATCAACTTACAGTGTTAAACTTAAGTTTTTTTGCAGCAGTTCAGAAATATTTGCTTCGAGAATCTGGAAACAGATATTTCCAGCCATATACATGCATATGAGAACTACCAGTAAGACTGCGTTGAAAATACTGGAGAA
>NW_022452373.1:0-1210 GCF_009761245.1 Sapajus apella
CCTCTGTCCTTGGAAGAAAAGAATGCCATTACCCAGCTCACACAAACCTGCTTGTGGCTTCCCGCGATAGGAGGACATAATTTTCTAGTTCAAAAGCAGCTACCACTGTGACTAGCTATTCAAAGTGACTAGCACAGTGATTGAACAAAGACACAAGGCACATCACTGGGAAATATCAGAAAACCAAGGATAAAGAGAAAATCCTACAATCTTCCAGAGAGAAAAGACAGGTCATATATAAAGAGCCAAGACTCAGCATGACACCGACTTCTTCCCAACAACACTGCAAGCTAGAAAAGAATGGAGCGATATTTCCCAATGTGAGCAGAAGTGACGTTTAAACTAGAGCATTATTTCCAGCCAAACTATTGATCAGGGGTTAGGGTGGAACAGCGGCATTTTAAAATAAGTGGGGTCAGAAAGCTTTCACCCTTTCTCATTCACTTTTCCTCAGGAAGCCACTGGAAGATGTGCTGCAACCCAATGAGAGTAAACCAGGGCAAAAGAAGATCTGGGGGGCCGGGCGTGGTGGCTCATGCCTGTAATCCAAGCACTTTGGAGGCCAAGGTGGGCGGATCACCTGAGGTCCGGAGTTCGAGACTAGCCTGACCAACATGGTGAAACTCCGTCTTAAAAAAAAAAAACAAGAAGAAGAAGATCTGGGGCCAGGAAACAGGAGATGCCCATGGAAGAGGCAGCAGAAATTCCCACGGCGGTGCAGAGATGCCAGGATGCCAGCCGTCCACGGGCTGAGAGAGGTGAGTCCAGTTTGGAGCAGAAGGGTGGAGGGAAAGGGAGAGAGGGAAGCCTCCAGGAAAGTGACGGGCTGACAGAGTACCCAGTGCTTCTTAGTTTTTGGATAATTATCATTGGCATTTGATAGATCAGTTGGAGCATGTGAAAAAAGGTAGGTAATACGTACAAAAACATAGAAGCAAATGAAAAGGAAGTAGCTGAATTGATTATTAATTCTGGGGGAGAAAGGAAAGAAAGGAAACAATTTCAGTCTGGCACTTGGGTGAGGGAACAATATTTAGATACCTACGAGAATGTAAATGCTTTTGATTTCTTTTTTTTTTTTTTTTTTTTGAGACAGAGTCTCACTCTGTCACAAGGCACCAGGCTGGAGTGCAGTGGCATCATCTCGACTCACTGCAACCTCCGCCTCCCGGGTTCAAGCAATTCTCCTGCCTCAGCCTCCCGAGGAGCT
>NW_022452374.1:0-1210 GCF_009761245.1 Sapajus apella
AAAAGAAATGAGGAAGGGGTTTTACTGGCCCAACCAGAAACAGAACTAAGAATCCATGGCCACATTCTCTCCCTTGACATCCCTGAAAAAGAAATGGTTATAAATGCTTTAGATCTGTTCAATCATTCTAATCTTAGTGGCATGATACATTTCTTCTATAAAATTTAAAATTTTATTTTGGAAGTAGGACCTTTGGATATTTCAGTGCCTGAAAACAAGTGAATTAAATCACCAATGTTGAAATACCAGGCACTGGTGGAGTATGCAAGGGAAATATTTTGAAAGTAGACAGACACTGCAACTATATCCTTCAAGTTAATTCTTACTGGGGGCTTTTTACCAAGCTGCCGGCAAAACTATATGATTAAAGACAGTAATTTATAATCTGATATGATGGGTGGCCTGGAAATAACCCTGATGCAATGCATGTTTTCCTGTGTGTCTGTGTGTACACATGTACACATGTGCAGTAGGTAGGAGGCTTACTTATCTGTGTTATAGGCTACCTTGTATATATTTATACATAAACACACACAGACATATTCTTTCATATGCATATTTTCTGTAACAGCTTGCTTCTAAATTGATTTTTTTTTTCATTGAAACGCAATCTCACTGTCACCAGGCTGCAGTCCAGTGGCTCGATCTCAACTGACTGCCACCTCCACCTCCCCGGTTCAAGTGATTCTCCTGCATCAGCCTCCTGAGTAGCTGGAACTGCAGGTGCGTGCCACCATGCCAAGCTAATTTGTGTATTTTTAGTATAGATTGGGTTTCACAATGTTGGCCAGGATGGTCTTGAGCTGTTGACCTTGTGATCCACCCACCTTGGCCTCCCAAAGTTCCGGATAGGTGTGAGCCACAGCGCCTCTTCCCTAAATTCATTTTGTACCATGGCTTTTGAATTCAATTTAAACAGCCCAGGCTTTTCATTCCCATAATGGTTATTCCACTTTTTTGATGATATCTAAAAAATATACTTGGAGAATCGCTTGAACCCTGGAGGTGGGGGTTGTGGTGAGCCGAGATTGAGCCATTGCACTCCATCCTGGGCAACAAGAGTGAAACTCGATCACAAAAAACAAAACAAAAAAGATTTATATATATATGCTTGGCATGTTCTACCTTTGCCTTCTTTATCTCTAAAATAGGCTGAGATTTTACATTTCATGTAGCTTTTGAAAGGATTAGCTGCTTCAAACCATCACAC
>NW_022452375.1:0-1210 GCF_009761245.1 Sapajus apella
CTTTGGGAGAAGGAGATGAGCACATACCTCAGGATGGTAGTTCGAGGACAGCCTTACCAACATGGAGAATCCTCGTCTCTATTGAAAATACAAAAATGAGCTGGGCATTTTGGCGCCGACTTGAGGCACAGGAATCACTTGAACTCAGGAGGTGCAAGTTGCGGTAAGCCAAGATTGGGCTGCTACCCTCCAGGCCTGGGTATCAGAGCGAGACTCCGTCTCCAAAAGAAAAACAAAAAATACAAAAACTTAGCTGGGCATTTTAACCGGAGCCTGTAATCTCAGCTACCAGAAAGGTGAGGCACAAGAGTCATGTGAACCCGAGATTTGGAGGCTGAAGTGAGCCAAGATCGCAGCACTGCACTCTAGCCTGGGCAAAAGAGCACGACTACATCTCAAATAAAAAAAAAGAAAGTGAAAAGATAACACACAGTGCATTATACATCTAACAACCATCTGCTAACCACAGTGTATACTTTGTCTGACTCAACAACAAAAACAACCTAAAAAACAACTGTTTTTAGATGACAAAATCTAAAAACAGTTGAACACACATTTTGACAACACGACATGCAAATGGAAAACAAGCACATAACAGGATCATCAATATCATTCTCATTATGGCAATCTACATGGAAACCAAATGCTAAACTCCTTTAACACACACTCAAAAGGCTATAATCCAAAGAAATATAAAATAACAAGTGTTAGCAAGGTCAGAGAGAAATCATCATCCTTAAATACCATATGTGAATATGAAATGGAGCAGCCTATTTTTAACATAGTTTCTTATTTAGTCACAAGTGAAAACTAGTCTGGGCGCAGTAGCTAATACCTGCAATCACAACACATTGGGAGGCAGAGACAGGTGGATCACGTGAGTCCAGGAGTTGAAGACCAGCCAGGACGACATAGCAAAACCCCATCTCAAGCAAAAATACAAAATTTAGCCAGGCATGGTGGCACATACCTGTAGTCACAGCTAGTTGGGAGGCTGAGACAGGAGGATTGCCTGAGCCCAGAATGTGGAGGTTGCAGTAAGCCGAGATCACACCATTGCACTGGAGCCTGGGAGACGGCACAAGACCCTGTCACAAAAAAGAAAGGGTGGGCAAGGTAGCTCATGCCCATAATCCCAGCATTTTGGGAGGCCAAAGCAGACAGATCACTTGAGGTCAGGAGTTTGAGCCCAGCTTGCCCAACATGGTGA
>NW_022452376.1:0-1210 GCF_009761245.1 Sapajus apella
AAGCCTGTATATTCCTGGAAATATCTGTTTCAAGATTCTCTAAAGAAAAGATTTCTGAACTGCTGCACACACACATCATATCAGCTCTGTAAGTTGATTGCACAGCTTGGCAAACATTCTGCTTGATAGCGGCGTTTTTGTTTCAGTGTAAGATATTTCTGATTACATCTTATAGTCTCATTCACTATGGAAAATCCAAACGCAGATTTCAGAAGAAACGTGTTTCTAACTCGCTGAATCTAAACATAGAGGCAACTTCCTAAGGTGAACGACATGAAAGCAGAGCAGTTTGAACTAGGTTTTTCTCCCGCGTTTTAAACACAGTCTAACGGCTAGTTTTTATATGCCTGTACATGGCTGGAAATATTTGTTTCCATATTCTCCAAAGAAAAGATTTCTGAGCTGCTGCACACACACATCATTTTAACACTGTAAGTTGATTGTATAGCTTAACAACCGTTCGGCTAGATAGCTGCGTTTTTGTTTTAGACCAACATATTTCTCTTTACAGCCTATAGTCTCAATAACTCTGGAATATCCAAACGCACCTTTTAGAAGAAACGTGTTCCTACCTCGCTTAATCTAAACATAGATGCCACTTGCTAAGTTGAGCAAACACAAAGCAGAGCAGTTTGAACGAGATGTTTCTCCTGTGTTTTAAAGGCAGTCTTACTGCTAGTTCTTATATGTCTGCATATGGCTGGAAATATCTGTTTCCAGATTCTCCAAAGAAACGATTTCTGAACTGCTGCACACACACATCTGTTTAACTCTGTAAGTTGATTGTACAGCTTGACAACCATTCTGCCAGATAGCTGCGTTTTTGTGTTAGACCAACATATTTCTCTTTACAGCCTATAGTCTCATTCACTCTGTCATATCCAAACGCAGCTATTAGAAGAAACGTGTTTCTAACTCGCTTAATCTAAACATAGATGCCACTTGCTAAGGTGAGCAAACACAAAGCAGAGCAGTTTGAACGAGATGTTTCTCCTGTGTTTTAAAGGCAGTCTTACTGCTAGTTCTTATATGTCTGCATATAAATGGAAATATCTGTTTCCAGATTCTCCAAAGAAAGGATTTCTGAACTGCTGCACACACACGTCAGTTTAACTCTGTTAGTTGACTCTACGGCTTAACAAACATTCTGTTACATAGCTGCGTTTTTTTTTTAGACCAAGATATTTCTCATTACAGCCTATAGTCTAAA
>NW_022452377.1:0-389 GCF_009761245.1 Sapajus apella
AAGCAGAGCAGTTTGAACTAGACGTTTCTCCAGTGTTTTCAACGCCGTCATACTGTTAGTTCTCATGCACCTGTATATGGCTGGAAATATCTGTCTTCAGATGCTCGAAGCAAAGGATTTCGGGACTGCTGTAAACACACATCAGTTTAACTCTGTATGTTCATTACACAGCTTGACAACCATTCTGCTAGATACCTGCGTTTTTGTTTTTGAGCAAGATATTTCTCATTACGGCATTTAGTCTAAGTCATTCTGGAATATCCAAACGCAGCTTTTAGAAGAAACGTGTTTCTAACTCGCTCAGTCTAAACATAGATGCAACTTCCTAAGGTGAACGAACAAAGTGCAGAGCAGTTTGAACTAGTCGTTCATTCAGTGTTTTAAACGCA
>NW_022452377.1:489-1210 GCF_009761245.1 Sapajus apella
TTTAAACGCAGTCTGACTGCTAGGTCTTAAATGCCTCTGTAAGGCTGGAAATATCTGTTTCCCGGTTACCCGAAGGAAAGATTTCAGAACCGCTGCACACACACATCAATTTAACTCCATAAGATGATTTTACAACTTTACAACCTTACTGCTAGATAGCTGCGTTTTTGTTTTAGAGCAATATGTTTCTGATTACGGCCTGCAGGCTCTTTCACACTGGAATATCCAAACGCAGCTTTTAGAAGAAACGTGTTTCTAACTCGCTGAATCTAAACATAGATGCAACCTCCTAAGGTGAACGAAAAGAAAGCAGTGCAGTTTGAACTAGACGTTTCTCCTGTGTTTTAAACGCAGTCTTACTGCCAGGTCTTAAATTCGTCTATAAGGCTTGAAATATCTGTTTCCAGATTCCCAACGAAAGGATTTCTGTACTACTGCACACACACGTCAGTTTATCTCTGTAAGAAGATTTTACAGCTTGACAACCATTCTGCTAGATAGAATCGTTTTTGTTTTAGAGCAAGATATTTCTCATTATGGCCTTTATCTCAGTCATTCTGGAATATCCAAAAGCAGCTTTTAGAAGAAAAGTGTTTCTAACTCGCTGAATCTAAACAGAGATGCAACTTCCTAAGGTGAACGAACACAAAGTAGAGCAGTTTGAAGTAGACGTTTCTCCAGTGGTTTAAACGCACTCTTACTGTTAGTTCTCATATGCCGT
>NW_022452378.1:0-1210 GCF_009761245.1 Sapajus apella
GCAAAAATCTTCAATAAAATACTGACAAGCCGATTGCAACAGCACATCAAAAAGCTTATCCACCATGATCAAGTAGGCTTCATCCCGGGGATGCAAGGCTGGTTCAACATACGCAAGTCTATAAACGTAATTCACCACATAAACAGAACCAAAGACAAAAACCACATGATTATCTCAATTGATGCAGAGAAGGCCTTTGACAAAATTCCACAGCCCTTTATGCTAAAAACCCTCAATAAGCTAGGTATCGATGGAACGTATCTCAAAATAATAAAAGCTATTTATGACAAACCAACAGCCAATATCATACTGAATGGGCAAAAACTGGAAGCATTCCCCTTGAAATGTGGCACCAGACAAGGATGCCCTCTCTCACCACTGCTATTCAATATAGTATTAGAAGTTCTAGCCAGAGCAATCAGGCAAGAAAAAGAAATAAAGGGCATTCAAATAGGAAAGGAGGAAGTCAAATTGTCTCTATTTGCAGACGACATGATTGTATATCTAGAAGACCCCATCGTCTCAGCCCCAAACCTCCTGAAACTGATAAGCAAGTTCAGCAAAGTCTCAGGATACAAAATCAATGTGCAAAAATCACATGCATTCCTATACACCAATAACAGACTTAAAGAGAGCCAAATCAAGAACAAACTTCCATTCACAATTGCCACAAAGAGAATAAAATACCTAGGAATACAACTAACAAGGAACGTAAAGGACCTCTTCAAGGAGAACTACAAGCCACTGCTAAACGAAATAAGAGAGGACACAAACAGATGGAGAAACATTCCATGTTCATGGTTAGGAAGAATCAATATCGTGAAAATGGCCATACTGCCCAAAGTAATTTACAGATTCAATGCTATCCCCATCAAGTTACCAATGACCTTCTTTGCAGAACTGGAAAAAACCACCTTAAACTTCATATGGAAACAAAAGAGAGCCTCCATAGCCAAATCAATTCTAAGCAAAAAGAACAAAGCAGGAGGCATCACACTACCAGACTTCAAAGTATACTACAAGGCTACAGTAATCAAAACAGCATGGTACTGGTACCAAAACAGAGATATAGACCAATGGAACAGAACAGAGGTCTTGGAGGCAACACAACATATCTACAACCATCTGATCTTTGACAAACCAGACAAAAACAAGCAATGGGTAAAGGATTCCCTGTTCAATAAATGGTGTTGGGAAAGCTGGCTAGCCA
>NW_022452379.1:0-1209 GCF_009761245.1 Sapajus apella
TTTTTGTTTTAGAGCCAGATATTTCTCATTACACTGTATACTCCCATTCACTCAAGAATATAGACACGCAGCTTTTAGAAGAAACGTGTTTCTAACTAGATGAATCGAAACATAGATGCAACTTCCTAAGGTCAACGAACACACAGCAGAGCAGTTTGAAAGAGACGTTTCTCCTGTGGTTTAGACGCGATCTTAACGCTAATTCTTATGAGCCTGTTTATGGCTGGAAATATCTCTTTCCAGATTCTCCAAAGAAAGGTTTTTCTGAACTGGTACATTCATACATCTGTTTAAATCTACATGTTGAATATACACCTTGAGAATCATTGAGTTACATAGCTCTGTTTTTGTTTTAGAGCCAGATATTTCTCATTACACCGTACACTCCCTTTCACTCAGGTATATCCAAACGCAGATTTTAGTAGAAACGTGTTTCTAACTCGCTGAATCGAAACATAGATGCAAATTCCTAAGGTCAAAGAACACACAGCAGAGCAGTTTGAAAGAGACGTTTCTCCTGTGTTTTATACGCGATCGTACCGCTAACTCTTATTAGCCTGTTTATGGCTGGAAATATCTGTTTCCAGATTCTCCAAAGAAAGGGTTTCTGAACTGCTACATTCACACAATCGTTTAACTCTGTAAGTTTAATATACACCTTGACAATCATTCTGCTACATAGCTCCGTTTTTGTTTTAGAGCCAGATATTTCTCATTACACTGTATACTCCCATTCACTCAAGAATATAGACACGCAGCTTTTAGAAGAAACGTGTTTCTAACTAGATGAATCGAAACATAGATGCAACTTCCTAAGGTCAACGAACACACAGCAGAGCAGTTTGAAAGAGACGTTTCTCCTGTGGTTTAGACGCGATCTTAACGCTAATTCTTATGAGCCTGTTTATGGCTGGAAATATCTCTTTCCAGATTCTCCAAAGAAAGGTTTTTCTGAACTGGTACATTCATACATCTGTTTAAATCTACATGTTGAATATACACCTTGAGAATCATTGAGTTACATAGCTCTGTTTTTGTTTTAGAGCCAGATATTTCTCATTACACCGTACACTCCCTTTCACTCAGGTATATCCAAACGCAGATTTTAGTAGAAACGTGTTTCTAACTCGCTGAATCGAAACATAGATGCAAATTCCTAAGGTCAAAGAACACACAGCAGAGCAGTTTGAAAGAGACGTTTCTCCTGTG
>NW_022452380.1:0-352 GCF_009761245.1 Sapajus apella
TCATTTCGCATGTACCACTGAGGCCTGCTGAGCATTGCTCAAGAGGGGTCTTGACTCTGACTTTGTAGCAGGAGATCCTAAGTGAATCAAGTCTTTTCAAGAGTTTCAGGTAGAAAGGCAAGATATCTCGGTTTAGACCTAATGTTCACATTGGAACCGGGCAAATTCTCATTAGAGACAAGGGACCAAAGATGTTGCCGATGGAATCTAATGTCTTTTGATGTTGACTTCAATCCGTGAAAGCTCTTGTGAAGCCATTGAACTGTCACATTGGGCCTGGGGGAGGCAGTGCACACTGGGCAATTAGAGGTCCGAAGATTGGATTTGATTTCCAGCCCTGTGCCAGTCAGTC
>NW_022452380.1:452-757 GCF_009761245.1 Sapajus apella
CCCAGCCCTGTGCCAGTCAGTCAGCCACTCACTTTCAGGTGACAAGCCTGAGGCGGGTGACTTTCTGTCTCTGTTTCTCGATTTCTGCACAGGGATTGCTGTGCGCCTTAAGGCCCACTAGCAAACGATCCCTTTTCCAGCTGGGTGCCTGGTTTGTGGAGTCTACTTGTCAATCTGGACTTTCATACACCTGTGCTTTTGGATGAACTCTGTTACCTCTCCTAGAAATTAGCAGAGAAAATTGACAGTGGATTGACGAGAATGAGAATCCACTGTCAATTTTCTCTGCTAATTTCTAGGAGAGG
>NW_022452380.1:857-1209 GCF_009761245.1 Sapajus apella
TCATTTCGCATGTACCACTGAGGCCTGCTGAGCATTGCTCAAGAGGGGTCTTGACTCTGACTTTGTAGCAGGAGATCCTAAGTGAATCAAGTCTTTTCAAGAGTTTCAGGTAGAAAGGCAAGATATCTCGGTTTAGACCTAATGTTCACATTGGAACCGGGCAAATTCTCATTAGAGACAAGGGACCAAAGATGTTGCCGATGGAATCTAATGTCTTTTGATGTTGACTTCAATCCGTGAAAGCTCTTGTGAAGCCATTGAACTGTCACATTGGGCCTGGGGGAGGCAGTGCACACTGGGCAATTAGAGGTCCGAAGATTGGATTTGATTTCCAGCCCTGTGCCAGTCAGTC
>NW_022452381.1:0-1209 GCF_009761245.1 Sapajus apella
GGCTTGCAAGCAGTGGTCGTTCAAAGAGAAATGAATCACATTGGGATGTATTTATTTGACCTTTTTTATTTGGAGTGGATGGACTCTTGCTCTGTTGCCCAGGCTGGAGTGCAGTGGTACAATCTTGGCTCATTGCCACCTCCGCCTCCTGAGTTCAAGCAAGTCCCCTGTCTCAGCCTCCTGAGTAGCTGTGATTACAGGCATGTGCCACCATGCCCAGCTTATTTTTTTATTTTTTGTATGTTTTTAGTAGAGAGTGTTTCACCATGTTGGTCAGGCTGGTCTCGAACTCCTCACCTCAAGGTATCTGCCCTCTTTGGTTTCCCAAAGTGCTTGGATTACAGGCATGAGCCACCGCACCCTGCTAGGATATATTTATTATACATGCTGTTTGTTAACATGGCTAACTTTCTGTCCCTCCCTACTGGAATCTGAAGAATATAGGGAAGAATTTTTGTGCTGTTTACTGCTGTGTTCCTCAGTGCAGAAAACAGTCTGAAATGTAGGAGATGCTTTATGAGTATGTACTAGACAATAGGCACACATTTTTGCATATGCACACAATGTCTTTTTGTTGTTGTTGTTTGGTTTTGGGACAGAGTTTTACTCTGACACCCAGACTGGAGTGCAATGGCATGATCTCAACTAACCGTAACCTCCACCTCCTGGGTTCAAGTGAGTCTTCTTCCTCGACCTTGCCAGTAGCTGGGATTACAGACATGTGCCAACAGGCCCGGCTAATATTTTTGTATTTTTAGTAGAGACAGGGTTTCTCCACGTTGCTCGGGCTGGTCTCCAACTCCTGACCTCAGGTGATTCACCCATGCTGGCCTCCCATAGTGATGGGATTACAACTGTGAGGCACCACATCTGGCCTTTTTTGTTGTTTTTGAGACAGAATCTCACTCAGTCGCCCAAGATGGAATGCAGTGATGTGATCTCAGCTCACTGCAACCTCTGCCTCCCAGTTTCAAGTGATTCTCATGCCTCAGCCTCCCAAGCAGTAGGAATTACAGACATGTGCCACCACATCCAGCTAATCTTTGTATTTTTGTAGAGACAGGGTTTTACCATGTTGGTCAGGATTGTCTCGAACTCCTGACTTCAGGTTATCAGCCCACCTCAGCCTCCCAAAGTGCTGGGATTACAGGCATGAGCCACCATGCCCGGCCACACACAGCATCTTTGGAAGGTAATCCAAGGTAGTCA
>NW_022452382.1:0-1209 GCF_009761245.1 Sapajus apella
CATTCACATAATTGTTTCACACTGTAAGTTTAATATACACCTTGACAATCATTCTGCTACATAGCTCCTCTTTTGTTTTAGAGCCAGATATTTCTCATTACACCCATTATTCCCATTCACTCAGGAATATCAAAAAGCGGCTATTAGAACAAACGTGTTTCTCACTCGCTGAATATAAACATTGATGCAACTTTGAAAGATGAACGAACACGTAAGAGAGCAGTTTGAAAGAGACGATTCTCCTGTGGTTCAGACGCGATCTTACCACTAAAGCTTAGGAGCCTGTATATGGCTGGAAATATCTCTTTCCAAATTCTCCAAAGAAAGGTTTTCTGAACTGCTACATTCACACATCTGTTTAACTCTTTATGTTGAATACACACCTTGACAATCATTCCGCTACATAGCTCCGTTGTTATTTAAGAGCCCGATATTTCTCATTACACCCTATACTCCCATTCACTCAGGAATATCCAAACGCAGCTTTTTGGAGAAACGTGTTTCTAACTCACAGAATCTAAACATAGATGCAACTTCCTAAGGTGAATGAACACACAGTGGAGCAGTTTGAAAGAGACGTTTCTCGTATGATTTAGATGCGATCTTAAAGCTAATTCTTAAGAGTCTGTATATGGCTGGGAATATCTCTTTCCAGATTCTCCAAGGAAAGGGTTAGTGAACTGCTACATTCACACAATTGTTTCACACTGTAAGTTTAATATACACATTGACAATCATTCTGCTACATAGCTCCTCTTTTGTTTTAGAGCCAGATATTTCTCATTACACCCATTATTCCCATTCACTCAGGAATATCCAAAAGCAGCTATTAGAAGAATCGTGTTTCTCACTCGCTGAATCTAAACATAGATGCAACTTCGAAAGGTGAACGAACACGTAAGAGAGCAATTTGAAAGAGACGATTCTTCTGTGGTTCAGACGGGAACTTACCGCTAAATCTCAGGAGCCTGTATATGGCTGCAAATATCTCTTTCCAGATTCTCCAAAGAAAGGGTTTCTGAACTGCTACATTCACATGTCTGTTTATCTCTGAAAGTTGAACATACACCTTGACAATCATTCTGCTACATAGCTCCGTTTTTGTTTTAGAGCCCAATATTTCTCATTAAACCCTATACTCCCATTCACTCAGGAACATCCCAACGCAGCGTTTTGGAGAAACTTGTTTCTAACTCGCTGAATCTAAAT
>NW_022452383.1:0-1209 GCF_009761245.1 Sapajus apella
GGGCCACCACATCCAGCTAATTTTGTGTTTCTAGTACAGATGGGGTTTTACCATTTTAGTAAGTCTAATCTCGAAATTCTGACCTCAGGTGAGCTGCCCGCCTTAGCATCCTAAAGTGCTGGGATTACAGGCATTAGCCAACACACCCAGTCAGCAATTTTTAAATACATATGACTTAAGTATAACTGAAGCAAATCAACTAGCTTTAAAATTATTGCTAAAATGAAAATAGAAATGTCTTCAAAATGTAGCCGTATATTCCAAATTATGCAAATCAGAAACTAGATTGGTTAAATGTTTTAAGGTCACTAACTGATTCTTTGGCTTTTGAAAGTTGTTTGACTTTCTGCTTTACATGTTGGTAAGAGAAGGAAACATATGCCATGTGCCTAGCTATGCTGGAAACAGTAAAACCTGATCTGCACCTAAGTCCATAAAACTAAAATAACTTACTAGGTAAATTAAGGATTGCTAACAGTTGCCATTATAACAGATAATTGAGGCTACTGAAAACAGATCTGCATGCAAGATGTGTAAGAAGAGTGAAATATGCCTTTATATATATATTTATACATATTTATATGTATACAAGAATGTAAGAAGGTATGAAAATGCAAATTTTTGTCTAGTTTAGAGGGTTAAAGAATTGTTTTTAAATAAGATACAACTAAAAGTTTAAACAATTTATGGAAAGTTTGTACAAATTGTATAGAGAATCTATATGTGAACATATTGACTGAATTCAAAAAGTATTATTTGGTTTTTCCATAAATTGAACATTGGAATAACAGAACAAGGGTGTCTTGAAGCACTGACCTACTCTTTAACACAAATTTGTAAAGGGTTATAAAAGTTTAATAAGAATCAAACCTCATGGTCAAACTGGTTAAGATTGGATGAAATTATCTATAAGGTTTTATTTAAAAAGTTGGGGTTGACAATAATAGACTAATTCAAGTGTGAAATTTGGCTTTCTTTCCCTTGAAAAAAGATTTTTCTTTGACTTATCAATAAACCATCTAAAAAAAAAAAGGTGAGGACAAGAAATGGATTGCTTGAAAAACTAGGCTTTCCCTCTTGACGAGTTTTTGTTTAAAAAAAAAAAACCACCACCACCATAACAAAATCAACTTTGTGTGTTTAAACATATGACTTGAGGTAGCCTAAATTTCTATTAAGTGTTTTGAGCCTTTATAGCTTCAAAATTGT
>NW_022452384.1:0-395 GCF_009761245.1 Sapajus apella
AGGAGTAGAGGAAGAGCTAGAGGAGTGACGGGAAGGAGTTCTGGGGCTTCGGCTTTGGGAAGCAGGGCGAGGAGGAGGAGTATGGGAAGAGCTAGGGGAGCCATTGGAAGGAGTTCTGGGACCACGGCTTTGGGAAGCCGGGCGAGAAGGAGGAGTAGAGGAAGAGCTAGAGGAGCCATAGGAAGGAGTTCTGGGGCTATGGCATTGGGAAGCAGGGCTGGAAGGATAAGTAGGGGAATCGTTAGAGGAGCCATAGGAAGGAGTCCTGGGGCTATGGCATTGGGAAGCAGGGGTGGAAGGATAAGTAGGGGAATCGTTAGAGGAGCCATAGGAAGGAGTTGTGGGACCACGGCATTGGGAAGCAGGGCTGGAAGGAGGAGTAGGGGAAGAGGTAG
>NW_022452384.1:405-1209 GCF_009761245.1 Sapajus apella
AGGGGAAGTAGTTCTGGGACCAGGGTATTGGTCAGCAGGGTTAGGAGGAGTAGGGGAATAGGTATAGTAGTTACAGGCAAAAATTCTGGAACCACAGCAGTCACAAGCAGGTTTAGGAGGTTTAGAGGCATACCTGCTCAAACCACAGCGTTTGCAAATAGATGGTGCGTAACGAAGAACAGAAGAGCAGGGCAGGAAGAGTTTTAGGGTAGGGTAGTGGGGAATGTGGGCCTGAGCCACAGTGGGATAGCAGTTAGAGCAGAAAACTGAAAAATCTATATACTTCTGGAGAGGAGAAAGAGGGCTTTCAGGCTGAAGAGAAATAGGGGGTAAGTGGATTGGCTTAGGAGAGCAAGTTGACTTAGGAGAGCGGGTTGACTTAGGAGAGCGGGTTGGATTAGGAGGGCGGGCTGTATTAGGAGGGCGGGGTGTATTAGGAGGGCGGGGTGTATTAGGAGGGCGGGGTGTATTAGGAGGGCGGGGTGTATTAGGAGGGTGGGGTGTATTAGGAGTGTGTGGTATCAGGTGGGATGGAGGTTGAGAAATCGGAGGGAGCTTTCTTGTCATTTCTTCAGTGAGGATTCTAGTTAGTCACTTGTCCCAATGAGTCCAAATGAGTAACTGGGGTGTGCCCAGAGCTGCTCCAGCATTTATCTCGTGCTCACCCCTCACATCACACCATGTCAGAATGCCCACTATGATTCCTATGTGCCCCGCCCTTTTGGTCTAGGGAGAGCGTCCCACCAGCAGGGAAAGGGGCCCAGTCTCTAGGTTTAAGAGTGATCATGGCAAATAGCAAAGAGA
>NW_022452385.1:0-1208 GCF_009761245.1 Sapajus apella
GCACAGTGGCTCAAGCCTGTAGTCCCACCACTTTGGGAGGCCAAGGTGAGTGGATCATCCGAGGTCAGGAGTTTGAGTCCAGCCTGGCCAACCTGGTGAAACCCTGTTTCTACTAAAAACAGAAAAATTAGCCTGGCATGGTGGCATGCGCCTGAAATTCCAGCTACTCAGGAGGCTGAGGCAGGAGAATCACTTGAACCTGGGAGGCAGAGGTTGCAGTGAGCTGAGATTGCGCCATTCATTGCACTCCAGCCTTGGCAACAAGAAGGAAACTTTGTCTCAGGAAAAAAACCAGAAACACAAAACAAAAAACACCCTCATCTTTGAGATATCTTCTTATCCAGCAACTTCGCATGTCTTTCTATTTTTTCATATTCATTTCTGTGATGTCAGAATTATTTTGTAGTTTTCATCTTTTGGATCTTATCTCTTATTTTTATGCCTGGTATTTTGGGTGCTGTAATATTGGAGTCTTGTTTTCCATTTTGTCTTCTGTTTCTAGTTTGTATGCATGAATTTCTTTGGTGTTTCTATGTTAATTTGATTTTAAACTTTTAGTACTTTACTAAATTATCTTGTTTGTATGAGTTTTTTCACCAATTCTTCAAGGTTTTCCACATAATCATGACTTCTGAAAATAGAATTTATTGGCTAATGCTGACAACTTTATGTTTCATGGTAGAGGACATAGTGAAATCTTTGTTTTCTTCATTGTTTTAGCAGAAAAGCTAGTAAGATGCTGACTTCTGGGCTATGACATATTTTTTATCGTGTTAAGGATATACCTATCAATTCCTGGCTTACTGAATGTTTTGTATTCAAAAACGTACACAGATTGAATTTGCCAAATGCCTTTTCTACATCTGCAGAGTTGATCACATATTAAATCACATATTAATGAAACAATTCGTATTCTCAAATTTCAATTTGACATTGAAACACTGCATTCTTAAAATCAACCTCACTTGATTACAATGCATCTTTTAATCTGCTGTCAGGCTCTATTTTAAGTTTTTGCCTCGAATTTTTTTTTTTTTTTTTTTTTTTTTTTTTTTTTTTGAGAAGGAGTCTCACACTGTCACCCCAGCTGGAGTGCAAAGGCACGATCTCTGCTCACTGCAATCTCCACCTCCCGGTTCAAGCAATTCTCCTGCCTCAGCTTCCAGAGTAGCTGGTATTATAGTCGCCCGCCACCACATCTGGCTAAT
>NW_022452386.1:0-1208 GCF_009761245.1 Sapajus apella
GCAGCAGTGACCTGTTTCCTCCACTAGCCTAGGCTTCCGGGTCATCCATCCCTCCCATCTGCCTGCATGCACACATTTGTAAGTCAGAGCTACCCAGCCTGCCTGAACCAGTAACTGCAGCACTAACCAGTCTTTTCACCAACTGTGTACTCTTCCCTACCCATGAGGTTTTTTTTCTTTTTTCTTTTCTTTTCTTTTTTTTTTTCAAACTAAGTTTCACTCTTGTTGCCCAGGCTGGAATTCAGTGGCGGGATATCAACACATTGCAACCTGTCCCCCTGGTTCAAGAGATTCTCCTGTCTCAACCTCCCGACTAGCTGGAATTAACGGTGCATGCCACCACTTACAGCTAATTTTTGTATTTTTAGTAGAGACGATGTTTCAGCATGATGGCCAGGCTTGTCTCAAGCTCAGCCTCAGGTGATCCACCCACCTCAGCCTCCACAAAGTGCTGGTATTACTGAAGTGACCCTCCGGGCCCAGCCCTATTGGCTTTTTATAGCATGTTCTCTTATTCTGACTTTTTTCTTTTCCACAAATGCTGTTGCACAATCTGAAGGCCACACATCTGGTGCCTAAATACAAACCTTACTGAAAGTCCAATGATCAGGATAAATTATTTGGACCTACTTATTTGTAAGCATAAATACAAAATGAAAATGAGACACTTAATCGACTTAAAAATAAAAAAGAAATTTACTCTTCTTCTTCTTAAAACATTTAATTTATATACCTTTTATATGTAAATTGTTTCTCTGCTTTTTGTCTTGTAGGCGTCTTTGAAATCTATTTCTGCTCTAATTTTTATTGTTTTTTATTCTTTTTTATTTCTCTCTCTCTCTCTCTCTCTCTCTCTGTCTCTCTCTCTCTCTTTTGAGATGGAGTTTCACTTTTGTCGCCCAGGCTGGAGGGCAGTGGTGCGATCTTGGCTCACCGCAACCTTTGTTTCCAGGTTTCAAGGGATGCTTCAGCCTCAGTCTCCCCAGCAGCTAAAATTGCAGGCACCTGCCACCACACCCAGCTAATTATTGTATTTTTAGTAGAGGCTGGGTGAAACATGGTGAAACCCAGTTGACCAGGCTGTTCTCGAAATCCTAACCTCAGGTGATCCGCCCACCTTGGCCTCCCAAAGTGCTGAGATTACAGGCATGAGCCACTGTACCCAGCCTATTGTTTTCTTTATTATGCAAACATTGAGATTATTTAGT
>NW_022452387.1:0-1208 GCF_009761245.1 Sapajus apella
CAGCTATTTAGCAGAATGGTTGTCAAGCTGCCCAATCAACTTACAGAGTTAAACTGATGTGTGTTTGCAGCAGTTGAGAAATCCTTTGCTTCGAAAATCTGGAAACAGATATTTCAAGCCATATACAGGCATTTGAGAACTACTTGTAAGACTGCGTTTAAAACCCAGGAGAAACGTCAAGTTCAAAATTCTCTGCTTTGTGTTCGTTCAACTTAGGAAGTTGCATCTATGTTTAGATTCAGCGAGTTAGAAACAAGTTTCTTCTAAAATCTGCGTTTGGATATTCCTGTGTGAAGGAGCCTGTAGGGTGTAATCAGAAACATCTTGCTCTAAAACAAAACACAGCTATCTAGCAGAATGGTTGTCAAGCTGTACAGTCAACTGACAGAGTTAAACTGATGTGTGTTTGCAGCAGTTCAGAAATCCTTTGCTTCGATAATCTGGAAACAGATATTTCCAGCCATATACAGTTATATGAGAAGTACCCGTAAGACTGCGTTTAAAACACTGGAAAAACGTCTATTTCAAACTACGCTGCTTTGTGTACGATCACCTTAGTAAGTTGCATCTATGTTTAGATTCAGCGAGTTAGAAACACGTTTCTTCTAAAATATGCGTTTGGTTATTCCTGAGTGATTTAGACTAAATGCTGTAATGAGAAATATCTTGCCCTAAAACAAAAATGCACCTATCAGAATGCTTGTCAAGCTGTAAAATCATCTTATGGAGTTAAATTGATGTGTGTGTGCAGAGGTTCTGAGATATTTTCTTTGGGGAATCAGGAAATAGATATTTCCAGCCATATACAGGCATAAGAGAACTACCAGTAAGACTGCTTTTAAAACCCAGAAGAAACGTCTATTTCAAACTGCTCTGCTTTCTGTTCGTTCACCTTAGGAAGTTGCAGCTATGTTTAGATTCAGCGAGTTTGAAACACGATTCTTCTAAAAGCTGCGTATGGATATTCCAGAATGACTGAGATTAAAAGCCGTAATGAGAAATATCTTTCCTCAAAAGAAAAAGGAAGCTATCTAGCAGAATGGTTGTCAAGCTGTGCAATCTTCTTACAGAGTTAAACTGACGTGTGTGTGCAGTAGTTCAGAAATCCTTTCGTTGGAGAAATTGGAAGCAGATATTTCCAGCCATATACATGCTTATATAAACTAGCAGTAAGACTGCGTTTAAAACACAGGGGAAACATGCAGTTC
>NW_022452388.1:0-1208 GCF_009761245.1 Sapajus apella
CACGTGGTATAATAATGTGCCTACATTTCTTGTATCCTCTAGTTTAACCTTCAGAAATTTTCTTCACTCGCTCATGGCCAGAAGATATAATATACAAACCTCATCAAAAATATAATAAATGATCGAATTTGACATACTTATACAAAATAATGTTGCTACAAAGATTAGATATGAATAACCTTTTACATTTCAAACTCACTCCAATATTCACTGAAAATAAACTGTTTGGGAGTCAATTAATTATTTCAAATTATTTTTTTTCCAATATGGTCTGGTTTGAAGTATCATGTTTTTTGCTAAAGAATTTTTATTAAATTGCTGTTTGATCTAAAAGTTAGCTCCTTGAAAAACAAAGTGAATGTATGTATATTCATGTTTATCTCATTCAAATAACTAATATCAACAAAACATATATCTATGATGCCCAAGGGTAACAAAGACTAGTATAGACAAAGACAGGGTAGAATATTAAAAACATAAAAGGGCACAGTGGCTTGTTCCTATAATCTCAGCTACTCAGAAAGCTGAGACAGTAGTATCACTTAAGAAGCCCAGTAGTTTGAGACCAGCCAGGGCAACATAGCAAGATTCTATCTTTATAAAAGTAAACATGCAGGCTGGACATGGTGGCTAAAGCTTGTAATCCCAGCACTTTGGGAAGCAGAATCACTTGAGGTCAGGAGATCGAGACCAGCCTGGCCAACATGGTGAAACCCCATCTCTAGTAAAAATACAAAAATTAGCTAGGTGTGGTAGGGAGGTGGACGCAGGAGAATCACTTGATTCCAAGAGATGGAAGTTGCAATGAGCCAAGACTGTGCCATTGCAATCCAGCCTGGGCAGCAGAAAGTGTGAGACTGTGTCTTAAAATTTAAAAAAAAAAAAAAAAAAAAGGGAAAAGAAAAAAGAAGAATCAGTAAATAAGATAACAGAAAGGCTCAAACAGCTTACAATTTTGTAAACAATCTTCACAACGAATCCTCCTTATTTCACTTGGTTTTTCAGTAATCTAGAAGAAAAACACAATCGGTTTAAGAATAACATGCAGCAAGTTAAAATAATTACAACAGCCACCATTACTACGTGATCTAACACAAAATGTACAGGTTTTGAAGTCACTCATATGTAGATTCAAATCTCGAGTCTGCCATTTACTTTTCTACATATTCTAATGCCGTGATGATTATGATTGGTGGTACAGATAGTCT
>NW_022452389.1:0-1208 GCF_009761245.1 Sapajus apella
TCGGAAGTTGCATCTATGTTTAGATGCAACTTCCGAAGGTGAACGAGCACACAGTGGAGCAGTTTGAAAGAGACTTTTCTCGTATGATTTAGATGCGATCTTATAGCTAATTCTGAATAGTCTGTATATGGCTGGATATATCTCTTTCCAGATTCTCCAAAGAAAGTGTTAGTGAACTGCTACATTCACACAACTGGTTAACTCTGTAAGTTTAATATACACCTTGACAATTATTCTGCTACATAGTTCCGTTTCTGTTTTAGAGCCAGATATTTCTCATTAAAAGCTTTACTCCCATTCACTCAGGAATATCTATACGCAGCTTTTTGGAGATACGTGTTTCTAACTCGCAGAATGTAAACATAGATGCAACTTCCGAAGGTGAACGAACACACAGTGGAGCAGTTTGAAAGACACTTTTCTCCTATTATTAAATTGCGATCTTAAAGCTAATGCTTAAGAGTGTCTATATGGCTGGAATTATCTCTTTCCAGATTCTCCAAAGAAACCGTTAGTGAACTTCTACATTCACACAATTGGTTAACTCTGTAACTTTAATATACACCTTGACAATCACTCTGCTACATAGCTCCGTTTTTGTTTTAGAGCCAGATACTTCTCATTAAACCCTATACACCCATTCACTCAGGAATATCCAAACCCAGCTTTTTGGAGAAACGTGTTTCTAACTCGCAGGATCTAAACATAGATGCAACTTGCGAAGGTGAGCGAATACTCAGTGGAGCAGTTTGAAAGATACGTTTCTCGTGTGATTTAGATGCGATCTTAAAGCTAATTCTTAAGAGTCTGTATATGGCTGGAAATATCTCTTTCCAGATTCTCCAAAGAAAGGGTTAGTGGACTGCTACTTTCACACAATTGTTTATCTCTGTAAGTTAATATACACCTTGACAATCATTCTGCTACATTGCTCCGTTTTTGTTTTAGAGCCAGACATTTCTCATTAAACCCTATACTCCCATTCATTCAGGAATATCCAAACGCAGCTTTTTGGAGAAACTTGTTTCTAACTCGCAGAATCTAAACATAGATGCAGCTTCCGAAGGGGAACGAACACACAGTGGAGCAGTTTGAAAGAGACGTTTCTCATATGATTTAGATGCGATCTTAAAGCTAATTCTTAAGAATTTCTATATGGCTGGAAATATCTCTTGCCAGATTCTCCAAAGAAAGTGTTAGTGAACTGC
>NW_022452390.1:0-1208 GCF_009761245.1 Sapajus apella
GGTTAGCAAACTACTCAAAATCAGCTTTGAAAAGGTAAAAATCTAGGTGTTACTAAGGTTCTGCTGAGAACTTAAGTAGCAGAAAGGTGTAGGGAGCTTTGGGTACTTCAGATTGGCTTCCACCCTGCTGTAGATGAAGAAGTCAAAAGTGTATTAATATAAAAAATTCTTCCCAGATAGCTGCCTAAATTGACCAGAATCCAGAGGAAATCTACAACAGCAATAGAGATTAAACAACTGACAACAGATTCCTTCCTCTTTGTTAGAAAGTGAAAACCCTTGAGCAGAACAAATTGTGAATACCCATTGTTTCCTTACTTGGGGGCAGGGGGTGACAATACATCAGGGTGAGGAATCCTGGCAAAGTTGGCAATACAAGACAATAAAAACTTCAGAGTCAAATTCAAGATACAAACCTAAGTGCTATAGGAATTCCTGGGGAAAAGACAAGACTACAAATGGGCACTGTAGGAGAAGGCTATAAAGCTTAGGTTTCAGATGGGCCATGAAGATAAATGGGACGTGAGCCAAAGAAAGATGTGCTGAGCTGAGCATGGTGGCATGGACCTGTAAAGCCTATAGTTCCAGCTACCCAAAAGGCTGAGACGGGAAACTACCCTTAGCCCAGGAGCTCAAGGATTCAGTGAACTATGATCTCACCACTACACTCTAGCATAGGAGACAGAGTGAGCCCTCTACCATTAAAAAGAAAAAAGAGAAAAATGTGTTATCCTTCATGGGGTATAGAGAACACACAAAAATAATTTTTAATTGTTCACGTATCAAAAGCAACAATGGGCTGGGCACAGTGGCTCACACCTGTAATACCAGCACTTTGGGAGGCCAAAGTGGGAGGATCATGAGGTCAAGAGTTCGAGACCAGCCTGGGCAACATGCGAAACCACATCTCCACTAAAAATACAAAAAAAAATTAGCTGGGCACGGTGTCAGGCACCTGTAATCCCAGCCCAGCTACTCGGGAGGCTGAGGCAGGAGAATCTCTTGAACCCAGGAGGCAAAGGTTGCAGTGAGCCAAGATTGCCCATTGCACTCCAGCCTGGGTAACAAGAGTGAAACTCCGTCTCAAAACAAAAAAAGCAACAATGGTTCTCAGCCAGGGGTGATTTTGTATGCTTGGGAACAATGGCAATGCCTAGAGACATTTTTGTCACAACATGAAGAGTACAAGTGGCATCTAATTGGTAGAG
>NW_022452391.1:0-1208 GCF_009761245.1 Sapajus apella
GAGGCAACACAACACATCTACAATCATCTGATCTTTAACAAACCTGACAAAAACATGCAATAGGGAAAGGATTCCCTGTTTAATAAATGGTGTTGGGAAAACTGGCTAGCCATGTGCAGAAAGCAGAAACTGGACCCCTTCCTGACACCTTACGTCAAAATTAACCCCAGATGGATTAAAGACTTAAACATAAGACCTAACACCATAAAAACCCTAGAAGAAAATCTAGGCAAAACCATTCAGGACATAGGCATACGCAAGGACTTCATGACCAAAACATCAAAAGCATTGGCAACAAAAGCCAAAATAGACAAATGGGACCTAATCAAACTCCACAGCTTCTGCACAGCAAAAGAAACAATCATTAGAGTGAATAGGCAACCAACAGAATAGGAAAAAATTTTTGCAGTCTACCCATCTGAAAAAGGGCTGATATCCAGAAGCTACAAAGAACTAAAACAGATTTACAAGAAAAAAACAAACAAGCCCATTCAAAAGTGGGCGAAGGATATGAACAGACACTTTACAAAAGAAGACATACATGAAGCCAACAAATATGAAAAAATGTTCATCATCACTGATCATTAGAGAAATGCAAATCAAAACTACATTGAGACACCATCTCACGCCAGTTAGAATGGCGATCATCAAAAAATCTGGAGACAACAGATGCTGGAGAGGATTTGGAGAAATAGGAACACTTTTACACTGTTGGTGGGAGTGTAAATTAGTTCAACCATTGTGGAAGACAGTGTGGTGATTACTCAAGGACCTAGAAATAGAAATTCCATTTGACCCAGCAATCCCATTACTGGGTATACATCCAAAGGATTATAAATCGTTCTACTATAAGGACACATGCACATGAATGTTCATTGCAGCACTGATTACAACAGCAAAGACCTGGAACCAACCCAAATGCCCATCGATGATAGACTGGACAGGGAAAATGTGGCACATATACACCATGGAATACTATGCAGCCATCAAAAACGATGAGTTCGTGTCCTTTGTAGGGACATGGATGAACCTGGAAACCATCATTCTCAGCAAACTGACACAAGAACAGAAAATCAAACACCATATGTTCTCACTCATAGGTGGGTGTTGAACAATGAGAACACACGGACACAGGGAGGGGAGCATCACACACTGGGGTCTGTTGGGGGAAAATAGGGGAGGGACAGCGGGGGGTGGGGAGTTGGGGA
>NW_022452392.1:0-1208 GCF_009761245.1 Sapajus apella
GATCAGGGATTCATGTGTTGCCCAGGTTGGTCTTGACCTCTTGGACTCAAGCAATCCTCCCACCTTAGCCTCCCAAAGTGTTGGGATTACAAGCATGAGCCACTGTGCCAGGCTGCCCACCTTTTTATTCATCATAATTATTATTACTATTTTGGGAAAGTATCTGGCTCTGTAACCCAGGCTGGAATGCAGTGGCACAATCACAGATCAGTGCAGCCTCCAATTCCTGGGCTCCAGCAATCCTCCTGCCTCAGGCTCCTGAGTATCTGGGAACATAGGCACATGCCACCATGCCTGGCTAATTGTCTTTTCTTTTTTTCTTTTTTTTTGAGATAGAGTCTTGCCCTGTCACCCAGGCTGGAGTGTAATGGCAGAATCTTGGCCTACCACAACATCCATCTCCCAGATTCAACTGATTCTCCTGCCTCAGCCTCTCAAGTAGCTGGGATTACAGGTGCCCACCACCATGCCCAGCTAATGTTTTGTATTTTTAGTACAGAATAGGTTTCACCATGTTGGCCAGGTTGGTCTCGAACTCCTGAACTCATGATCCACCTGCCTAGGCCTCCAAAGTGCTGGGATTACAGGCATGAGTCACCATGTCTGGCTAATTTGTTTTTTTTAATCTGTAGAGACAAAGTCTTGCCTTGTTGCCCAGGCTGGTCTTGAACTCCTGGGCTCAAGTGATCCTCCTGCCTTGGCCTCCCAAAGTGCTGGAATCACAGGCCTGAGCCACCATGACTGACTGTCCACCCTTTTATTGTTTTATTTTATTCGGCTGATTTTGTATTTTTAGTAGAGATGGGGTTTCTCCATATTGGTCAGGCTGGTCTTGAACTCCTGACCTCAGATGATCTGCCTGCCTCCGCCTCCCAAAGTTCTGGGATTACAGGTGTGAGTCACCTCACCCAGCCCTTTTCTTATTTTTAGAGGTGGGTTAAATTCTTCACCTGGTGTCCTGTGGCACATGGCAGAGCCGGGGTCCACAGCGAGTCTCCTAGCTCTAAAGCCTGTTCTTTCTGTTCCACCAGCTGGAGAGAGGGAGCTGATGCCAGAATGAAGGGGAAGCCCTGGAGCTTATGGCATCAGTGGGGCCACCATCAGGTGGGACCACCATGACTCTCCGGGGCTGAAAGTTCCAAACAGAGCAGCCCAAGGAATCCAGCTATCCCCTAGGGTTCAGAAATGCAAATCAGGGCTGTGTATTC
>NW_022452393.1:0-1208 GCF_009761245.1 Sapajus apella
ACCAGCCTGGGCAATGTAGCAAGGCATTCCTTAGAAAAATTAAAGTACAGAAAAAGAAAAGTTTAAAGGGAAGAGATTGAGGGTTCAGAATTGTACCTCCTCAGTTTCAGAGATTCCTTTGAGCTCTTGAAGTACATAAATAAATGTAGGAATCATTAACAAATAAATGGTATGAAAGGCAAGGGAATGGATGAGACCACCCAGGAAGAGTACAGAGAGAGACGAGAAATAAAGGGGAAGGAGTTAAAGAGATCAGAACAGGCCAGGCATGGTGGCTCACCCTTGTAATCCCAGCACTTTGGGAAGCTGGGGTGGGTGGATCACCTGAGGTCAGGAGTTTGAGACCAGCCTGACCAACAAGATGAAACCCCTTCTCTACTAAAAATACAAAAATCAGCTGGGCGTGGTGGCACACACCTGTAATCCCAGCTACTTGGGAGGCTGAGGCAGGAGAATCACCTGAACCTGGGAGGTGGAGGTTGCAGTGAGCCAAGATGGCGCCATTGCACTCCAGCCTGGGTGTCAAGAGCAAAACTCCATCTTGAAAAACATTTCTTAATTAATTAATTAATTAATTAATTTTAAAAGATACGGTTTCATCATGTTGGTCAGGCTGGTCTTGAACTCCCAACCTCAAGTGATCCACCCATCTTGGCCTCCAAAGTGCTTGAATTACAGGCGTGAGACACCATAACCGGCAAAAGAAATTTTTTTAAAATAGAGAGATCAGAATAGAAGAGAGCCCAGGACTGAGCCCTGAGGACACAGCGCAGAGGTCAGAGAGGAGGAGATTCTTAAGTAGGGAAACTGGAAGCGATGGACACAGAGCGGAGAGAATCAGGAGGGTCAATGCTGCTGCAGCTGAGGGAGAATGCTCCAGAGGATGAAGCTGGTCAGCCAGCCAAGTGCTTCTCACAGTGTCACTCCATACCCAGGCCATTGATTTGATGGGGACATGGAGCTGATTCAAGAATGGGTGAACGGCGGTGGCAGCATATGCAGGAAGGCAGATGATGGAGGATGGCTAGTTTCTCCTCACTCCGTGCCACATCCACGATGAACTTATCACATCTCTTCTTCCAGATTGCCATGAAAGTATTTTTCTCAATCTCCAACAGGCTACTGTACCTGCTGGAAGAGAAGGAGCCCAGGTGAGCCTCAGGGCAGGGGCTGGGAATGGGGCAGGGAGCCTGAAGGGACATCGAAGG
>NW_022452394.1:0-1208 GCF_009761245.1 Sapajus apella
GAAACGGTTTCTGAACTGCTACATTCACACATCTGTTTAACTCCATAAGTTGAATATACACCTTGACCATCATTCAGCTACATAGCTCCGTTTTTGTTTTGGAGCCAGATATTTCTCATTACACCCTATATTCCCATTCACTCAGGAATATTCAAACGCAGATTTTAGAAGAAACCTTTTTCTAACTCGCTGAATCTAAACATAGATGCAACTTCCGAAGGTGAACGAACACATAAGAGAGCAGTTTCAAAGATACGATTCTCCTGTGGTTTAGACGCGATCTTACCGCTATTTCTTAGGAGCCTGTATATGGCTGGAAATATCTCTTTCCAGATTCTCCAAAGAAAGGTTTTCTGAACTGCTGCATTCACATATCTGTTTAACTCTCTAAGTTGAATTTACACCTTTGCAATCATCCTGCTACGTAGCTCCGTTGTTGTTATAGAGCCCGATATTTCTCATTACACCCTATACTCCCATTCACTCAGGAATATCCAAACGTCGCTTTTTGGAGAAGCGTGTTTCCAACTCGCTGAATCAACCCATACGTGCAACTTCCGAAGGTGAACGAACACACAGCAGAGCAGTTTGAAAGAGACGTTTCTAAAGTGATTTAGACGTGATCTTATAGCTATTTCTTGAGTCTGTATATGGTTGGAAATATCTCTTTCCAGATTCTCCAAAGAAAGGGTTAGTGAACTGCTACATTCACACAATTGTTTAACTCTGTAAGTTTAATATACACCTTGACAATCATTCTTCTACATAGATCCGTTGTTGTTTTAGCGCCAGATATATCTCATTACACCCTATACTCCCAATAACCCAGGAATATCCAAACACAGCTTTTAGAAGAAACCTGTTTCTAACTCGCTGAATCTATACGTAGATGCAACTTCCTAAGGTCAACAAACACACAGCAGAGCTGTTTGAAACACACGTTTCTCCTGTGGTTTAGACTCGATATTACCGCTAATTCTTATGAGCCTGTTTATGGTTGGAAATATCTATTTCCAGATTCTCCAAAGAAAGGGTTTCTGAACTGCTACATTCACACATCTGTTTAACTCGATATATTGAATATACACGTTGACAATCATTCAGCTAAATCGCTCCGTTGTTGTTTTAGAGCCGGATATTTCTCATTACACCCTATAATCGCATTCACTCAGGAATATCCAAACGCCAATATTTGGAGAAACGTGTTT
>NW_022452395.1:0-1208 GCF_009761245.1 Sapajus apella
TTTTTGGTAGAGGCGGGGCCTCACCATGCTGGCCAGGCTGGTCTCAAGCTCCTGGTCCCAGGTGATCCACCTGCCTACAATTCACTTTGACACAAGAAAAGGAAATGATTTCTTTGGCCAGTGGCTTACCAGAAAGAAATAACAGAACAGGAAAAAAAATTGACGGGGGAAAATGTCTGCCTACCCCCAACAGGGATATAAACATATTTAACCTTTATTAATGACACAGCAAGGGCCTCAAAATCAGAACATGGACCTCAGAGTCTTTTTGAGATACACATTCCATTTCGTATATGGGGCCTCTAGAATTTGCCCTATAAACCAGGTCGCCTTATTATGACATCTTCTCCTGATTTCCGTAAGCTACTCCAACCACAGGATATTGGAAACAGTTTTGGATCCTAATTCTGAAAGACGCAATCCAAATTCCTTAATCCTAAATTTGGCATTTCCAAAACATCACAATCCCTAAAGTCCAAATCCTTAAAGTCTAAAATCCCTCACATCTAAAAATCCTGAAAATCACAAAAACAGGATGGTTGCATCATATTAGGCAGAACTATTACCTTGTTAGCGTCTCTATTTGGAAATTCAGTGTGGTTTAAAGAGAAGCAGTTGGTGAAAATTTCAGATGAGTGGATTGGCCATGCGATATGGCAGTGATGAAAACTTCAGTTTAAAAAGGCATCGGTTGCCTACATTAGCATTCCTTCCAACTGATTACATTTCAGGAGCTTTTAATGAATTAAAGCCGCATTTGCCTGAAGAAGCCAGTGAAGTTACTGCCTGGCTAGAAATAATTATGTGCACAGTAGGATGAGAAGACATGCAGCAATTTTACACCCGTGTTGTTTCTGATAATGGACTTCTATGCACCGAAAACAACATGGGAGCATGGCGTCCAAGATGGGGAAATTTAATAGGGAAGGCTAATGTTGTTTACACGGAATCATGAAAGAAATTTTAAAAGAGCAGTGCCACATGGAAAATGAAGGTGAACATATTCTCTGAGGAAAGCCATGTCCTAAAAGAAAAAAAGCAGTTATTCATTGAAATACAAGATTTCAAAATATAGTAAATGCCAGCGAAAGTCAGTCATTTCTTATGGATTACATCTGCGCTATGCCTACCACCTATTCCTGTAATATACTTTTTCATATGTCAAACTTTCTTTTCAGTGTTTTTCAAGTTTTCTTTCATTATTTAAA
>NW_022452396.1:0-1208 GCF_009761245.1 Sapajus apella
AATGATTGTCAAGGTGTGTATTCAACTTAGAGAGTTAAACAGGTATGCGAATGTAGCATTTCAGAAAACCTTCTTTGGAGAATCAGGAAATAGATAATTCCAGCAATATACAGGCTCATAAGATTTAGCGGTGAGATCGCATCTAAACCACATTAGAAACGTCTCTTTCAAACTGATCCACTGTGTGTTCGTTCACCTTAGGAAGTTGCATCTTTGTTTAGATTCTGCGTGTTAGAAACACGTTTCTCCAAAAAGCGGCGTTTTGATATTCCTGAGTGAATGGGAGTATAGAGTGTAATGAGAAATATCGGGCTCTAAAACAACAACGGAGCTATGTAGCAGAATGATTGTCAATGTGTATATTAAACTTACAGAGTTAAACAATTTTGTGAATGTAGCAGTTCGGAAACCCTTTCCTTCGACAATCTGGAAAGAGATAATTCCAGCCATATACAGGCTCATAAGAATTAGCTTTAAGATCGCGTCTAAACCACAGGAGAAACGAATCTTTCAAACTGCTCTGCTCTGTGTTCGTTCACCTTAGGAAGTTGCATCGATGATTAGATTCAGCGTGTTAGAAACACGTTTCTTCTAAAATCTACGTATGGATATTCCTTAGTGAATGGGAGTATAGGATGTAATGAGAAATATCTGGCTCTAAAACAAAAACGGAGCTATGTAGCTGAATGATTGTCAAGTTGTATATTTAACATAGAGAGTTAAACAGATGTGTGAATTTGGCAGTTAAGAAAACCTTTCTTTGGAGAATCTGGAAAGACACATTTCCAGCCATAAAGAGGCTCCTAAAAATTAGATTTAAGATCGCATCTAAATCACAGGAGAAACGTCTCTTTCAACCTGATCCGCTGTGTGTTCATTCACCTTCGGAAGTTGCATCTATGTTAAGATTCAGCGAGTTAGAAACACATTTCTCCATAGCGGCGTTTTTATATTCCTGAGTGAATGGGAGTATAGGGTGTAATGAGAAATATTGGGCTCTAAAACAACAACGGAGTTATGTAGCAGAATGATTGTCAAGGATATTCAACTTAGAGAGTTAAACAGAGATGTGAATGTAGCAGTTCAGAAAACCATTCTTTGGAGAATCTGGTAAGAGACGTTTCCAGCCATATACAGCCTCCAAAGAATTCGCGGTAAGATTGCGTCTAAACAACAGGAGAATCGTCTCTTTCAAACTGCTCTCTTAT
>NW_022452397.1:0-1207 GCF_009761245.1 Sapajus apella
ATCCGGAGGCTCACCCTCAACATGAGGCCAAATGTTGACAAGACCTTCTGCTCCCACATCACTGGAGGCTTGTGCAGCCTCTCTCTGGACTTTGGCAGCTGTCTCCCCCTTCCTGACACAGGCCTGACGCCCAGGGACAGGCTTGCCTCCCTGTCACAGTTCACATTTAAAACCTGTTTCTTTCTCTTAGGAGAGGATGAACAAACTTGTCCCACAATCCCCTGCACATCAGGTGACTTCACAGGCCCCCCAAGTGGCTTCTGCTGTGTTATTCAGGGGCATTCTCCCCACAGGGAGTGCTCCAGTCTCAACCGCTTCCTAACCCCAAATGCCCACACATCAAGTGCTGCCTCCAACACCACACAGGGAGGGCCTTTATCTCCTTTTCAGAAGCGGTCGTTAAGTGTTCGCACATGTGAATGCTTCAGACACTGCAAGGTATCTGCCTTTGCAGGTGGAGAGAGAGAAATTTGCCTGACTTTCCAGATGGAGAGACAGAAAGTCAGGAAGGAGAAATCAATTGCTCGCTGACAGTTACTGAAAACACTGCTGAAGATACAGCCTGGGAACCTTCATTCTTAATCCAGAGCTCTTTCCACTCCAACAACCGCCCTCCTGTCACAGCTTCCTTTTTGTCCTTTACAACTGGACAGATGCTGCCCCTTGTTCCAAAGACCACCTCCCATCAGATTATGTAAGGAGCAGAGTCCTCTTGAAGCTCCCACAGCGCGTACTGTGTGCTATCGCTGTATTTCCCCCAGGCCCCGAGAACACAGCTTTCCCTACTGGACCTCAGCAGACACCTGAACTGAATGGCAGTTCACGAGCCTCAGGCATTTCGACCCACAGACTAGATGCTACTTGTCTGCAGGATCTTCTGTGGTACAGAGAGGATTCCTGTCAACGTGATTTTGCCTCTTGCTGAGAAAAACAGGTGGTTCTGCGCCTGTGTCAGGAATCAACGGCTGAGATTTTACCCTGAGTATCACACCCACCTTACTGCAGACGTGGAAAAGTGGCTACATACTTTGGCCTCTCTCATCTATTTTTAACAAGATGTTAAAATACAAATTTCTGTTTGCCTAGAAGTATGGGGAAAATGAAATAAATTCTGATGAGGAGAGTGTTCGGTTTCTCAGACAAAACACAGAACACTCTTCAGCACTTCGGTGATGGTGAACCTATAGAACTTACTTTCCGTCTTCAG
>NW_022452398.1:0-374 GCF_009761245.1 Sapajus apella
TGTCGTTTTGATTTGCATTTCTCTGATGACCAGTGATGATGAGCATTTTTTCATATGTTTGTTGGCCTCATGGATGTCTTCTTTTGTAAAGTGTCTGTTCATATCCTTTGCCCACTTTTGAATGGGCTTGTTAGTTTTTTTCTTGTAAATCTGTTTTAGTTCTTTGTAAATTCTGGATATCAGCCCTTTTTCAGATGGGTAAACTGCAAAAAGTTTTCCCATTCTGTTGGTTGCCGATTCACTCTAATGACTGTTTCTTTTGCTGTGCAGAAGCTGTGGAGTTTGATTAGGTCCCATTTGTCTATTTTGGCTTTTGTTGTCAATGCTTTTGGCGTTTTGGTCATGAAGTCCTTCCCTACACCTACGTCCTGAAT
>NW_022452398.1:474-1207 GCF_009761245.1 Sapajus apella
GTTTTTATGGTGTTAGGTCTTATGTTTAACTCTTTAATCCATCTGGAGTTAATTTTAGTGTCAGGAAGGGGTCCAGTTTCTGCTTTCTGCACATGGCTAGCCAGCTTTCCCAACACCATTTATTGAACAGGGAATCCTTTCCCCATTGCTTGTTTTTGTCTGGTTTGTCAAAGATCAGATGGTTGTAGATATGTTGTGTTGCCTCTGAGACCTCTGTTCTGTTCCATTGGTCTACATCTCTGTTTTGGTACCAGTACCATGCTGTTTTGATTACTGTAGCCTTATAGTATAGTTTGAAGTCTGGTAGTGTGATGTTCCCCGCTTTGTTCTTTTTGCTTAGAATTGACTTGGCTATGCGGGCTCTCTTTTGCTTCCATATGAAGTTTAAGGTGGTTTTTTCCAGTTCTGCGAAGAAGGTCATTGGTAGCTTGATGGGGATAGCATTGAATCTGTAAATTACTTTGGGCAGTATGGCCATTTTCACGATATTGATTCTTCCTAACCATGATCATGGAATGTTTCTCCATCTGTTTGTGTCCTCTCTTATTTCGTTGAGCAGTGGCTTGTAGTTCTCTTTGAAGAGGTCCTTTACGTTCCTTGTTAGTTGTATTCCTAGGTATTTTATTCTCTTTGTGGCAATTGTGAATGGAAGTTTGTTCTTGATTTGGCTCTCTTTAAGTCTGTTATTGGTGTATAGGAATGCATGTGATTTTTGCACATTGATTTTGTATCC
>NW_022452399.1:0-1207 GCF_009761245.1 Sapajus apella
TGATTACTTCTTTCTTTCATAAGCAGTCTGCTTCCTCCCCTCCAGTCTGGACCCTGTCTTTGCAATTCTTGTGCATAGGGGTCGATCCATGTTTTGTTTGTGGCTGGAAACTTACACAATTTGAGGAACTCTCTTTAAGAACAGTTGCCTTAGGCTGGGCGTGGTGGCTCACGCTGGTAATCCCAGCACTTTGGGAGTCTGAGGCAGGTGGATCACATGAGGGCAGGAGTTTAAGACCAACCTGGCCAACATGGTGAAACCCCGTCACTACTAAAAATACAAAAAATTAGACAGGTATGGTAGCACATGCCTATATGTAATTCCAGCTACTTGGGAGGCTGAGGCTGGAGAATTGCTTGAGCCTAGGCAGCGGAGGTTGCAGTGAGCCGAGATCGCACCACTGCCTTCCAGCCTGGGCGACAGAGCGAGACTACATCTCAAAAAAAGGAACAATTGCCTTGAAAAGGGGTTGTGCAAATAAGGAGCCCTGAAGCTTTAGCTTTTTTTAGTTTCCCAATATTTTTGCTGGTATAGTAGTTAAAAGGTAAGGTTTTTGGTCCTCATGTGCTGCCATCTTAGCCAGGCTGAGGAGAACTTGCTGCTTTCTGATCCTCAAATCCTTCTGTCATCCTCTCTGCTCTGCCTGTTTCCCCTAGAACGCTGTGGAGGAGGCCATGGGCGTGTACCAGGAGCTACACCGTTCAGATGAGTGTATCGTTGTGGCTGAAGCCAAGGTATCTATTTTGTCTTCTCCAAGGTTGTTCAGAATTTGGTTCTGCCAATTTCACAACCTTCTTTTGTCGAGGAGGCCATAGAAACCAGAACAGGGTTGGGGCTTGGACTTGATGTGATGAGGAGTTAGGATACTGCTGACCCAGGAGGATTTCCCTTGTTACAGAGGGATTGGAGAAGCGTGGGAGGCACAAGGGTAGGAAGGGCTGTGACTCCTAGTTCTCTGTGCGTGTCCAGGGGCACCCAGCCCTGGAGAATCTATGCCGGAGTTATTACCAGTGGCTGATGGACACACAGCAGAAGGAGCGAGCAGGTGAACTACAGGAGAGCCAAGGGGACAGGCTAGTAGCCATCAGCCTCTACCTCAAAGCTGGGCTCCCTGCCAAAGCTGCTTGGCTGGTGCTGTCCCGAGAGGAACTGCTAGCCAGCACAGAGCTGGTAGAACACATCACTGCAGCCCTTATCAAGGGGGAAC
>NW_022452400.1:0-1207 GCF_009761245.1 Sapajus apella
TTGGATATACCTGAGTGATTGGGAGCATAGGCTGTAATGAGAAATATGTGGCTCTGAAACAAAAACGAAGATATGTAGCAGAATGACTGAAAAGGTGTATATTCAACTTACAGAGTTAAACAGATTTGTGAATGTAACAGTTCAGAAAGGCGTTCTTTGGAGAATCTGGAAAGAGATATTTCCAGCCATATACAGAGTCATAAGTATTAGCCCTAAGATGACTTCTAAACCAAAGGAGAAACATCTCTTTCAAACTGCTCTTCTTTGTGTTCGTTCACATTAGGAAGTTGCGTCTATGTTTAGATTCAGCGAGTCAGAAACACGATTCATCTGAAAGCTGCCTTTGGACATTCCTGACTGAATGGGAGTATAGAATGTAATGAGAAATATCTGCCTCTAAAACAAAAACGGGGCTATGAAGCAGAATGTTTGCTAAGGTGTATATTCAACTTACAGAGTTAAACAGATGTGTGAATGTAGCAGTTCAGAAACCCTTTCTTTGGAAAATCTTTAAAGATATATTTCCAGCCACATACAGGCTTATAAAAATTAGCGGTAAGATCGTGTCTAAACCATAGGAGAAACGTTTGAATTAAACTTCTCTGCTGTGTGTTCGTTCAACTTAGATAGTTGCATCTCTGTATAGATTCAACGAGTCAGAAACACGTTTCTTCTAAAAGCTGCGTTTGGATATTCCTGAGTGAATGGGAGGTATAGGATGTAATAAGATATATCTGGCTATAAAACAAAAACGGAGCTATGTAGCACAATGATTGTCAAGGTATATATTGAACTTACACAGTTAAACAAATGTGTGAATGCAGCAGTTGAGAAATCCTTTCTGTGGAGAATATGGAAGGAGATATTTCCAGCCATATACAGGCTCATAAGAATTAGCGGTAGGATCGAATCTAAACCACAGGAGAAACGTCTGTTTCAAACTTCTCTGCTGTGTGTACACCTTAGGAAGTTGCATCTATGATTAGATTCCTCGAGTTAGAAACACGTTTCTTCTAAAAGCTGCGTTTGAATATTGCTGAGTCAATGGGAGTATAGGATGTAATGAGAAATATCTGGCTCTAGAACAAAAATGGAGCTATGTTGCAGAATGATTGTTAAGGTGTTTATTCAACTTACACAGTTAAAACGATGTTTGAATATAGCAGTTGAGAAACCCTTTCCTTGCAGAGTTTGGAAACAGATATTT
>NW_022452401.1:0-1207 GCF_009761245.1 Sapajus apella
CTGTTGTCTCCAGATTTTTTAATGATTGCCATTCTAACTGGCATAAGATGGTATCTCAATGTAGTTTTGATTTGCATTTCTCTAATGACCAGTGATGATGAGCATTTTTTCATATGTTTGTTGACCTCATGTATGTATTCTTTTGTAAAGTGTCTGTTCATATCCTTTGCCCACTTTTGAATGGGTTTGTTTGTTTTTTTCTTGTAAATCTGTTTTAGTTCTTTGTAGATTCTGGATATCAGCCGTTTGACAGGTGGGTAGATTGCAAACATTTTTTTCCCATTCTGTTGGTTGCTATTTCACTCTAATGACTGTTTCTTTTGCTGTGCAGAAGCTGTGGAGTTTGATTAGGTCCCATTTTTCTATTTTGGCTTTTGTTGCCAATGCTTTTGGTGTTTTAGTCATGAAGCCCTTGCCTACGCTTATGTCCTGAATGGTTTTGCCTAGGTTTTTTTCTAGGGTTTTTATGGTGTTAGGTCTTATGTTTAAGTCTTTAATCCATCTGGAGTTAATTTTAGTGCAAAGTGTCAGGAAGGGGTCCAGTTTCAGCTTTCTGCACATGGCTAGCCAGCTTTCCCAACACCATTTATTAAACAGGGAATCCTTTCCCCATTGCTTGTTTTTTTCAGGTTTGTCAAAGATCGGATGGTTGTATATATGTGGTGTTGCCTCTGAAGCCTCTGGTCTGTTCCATTGGTCTATATCTCTGTTTTGATACCAGTGCCATGCTGTTTTGATTACTGTAGCTTGTAGTATCATTTGAAGTTCTGTAGTGTGATGCCTCCCACTTTGTTCTTTTTGCTTAGAATTGATTTGGCTATGTGGGCTCTCTTTTGGTTCCATATGAAGTTTAAGGTGATTTTTTCCAGGTCTGTGAAGAAGGTCATTGGTAGCTTGATGGGGATAGCATTGAATCTGTAAATTACTTTGGGCAGTATGGCCATTTTCACAATATTGATTCTTTCTAACCATGAACATGGAATGGTTCTCCATCTGTTTGTGTCCTCCCTTATTTTGTTGAGCAGTGATTATTAGTTCTCCTTGAAGATGTCCTTTACGTTCCTTGTTAGTTGTATTCCTAGGTATTTTATTCTCTTTGTAGCAATTCTGAATGGCAGTTCGTTCTTGATTTGGCTCTCTTTAAGTCTGTTATTGGCGTATAGGAATGCTTGTGATTTTTGCACATTGATTTTGTATCCTGAAACTG
>NW_022452402.1:0-596 GCF_009761245.1 Sapajus apella
TTTACTGTGTCCTATTTGTTCTTTTTCTTGCTTTTGTCTTCCATGCTTTTACTAATTTTTGTAATTTTATTTGAACATTTTATATGATTCATTTTCTTGTTTTATTATATCAATTATACTTCTATTTGTGTTTTTATTTTTGTTAGTAGTTGCTGTAGAGTTTCTGATTGACATTTGTATCTCTCATTTTAGCACTGTTTCCACTGCAGATCACAAATATAGTATACTGCTTTCTGAATAGTACAATTATGTTGTTAAACACAACATCTTCCCAATTTCTCCTTGTTGTCCCTGCATCATTGCTATCATTCATTTTCTCACATATAAATGTGAGAAATAAACATATTTTTCATATTTTTCTGTATTTTATATATAGTTACATATAAACATAAATTTTATATAATTTATATATTTATATAAATAAATGTACATATAATCATGTATTTCATTATATATGTATATATTTTTTATTTTATATATGTATATATAATGAAATATGCTTTTCCTAATATATTGGAAAAACTACTATCTCTTACATTAAGAACAGGTAGAGGCCGGGCGCGGTGGCTGAAGCCTGTAATCCCAGCACTTTGGGA
>NW_022452402.1:696-1207 GCF_009761245.1 Sapajus apella
AAAAAAAAAAAAAAAAAAAAAGAACAGGTAGAATACATATTTCCTTCTATAGTTAGTATTCACTTTCTGAAGTTCTTTCTTTCTTCATGAAGATACAAGTTTCTAATTTATATTATCCTTATCTCTGACACATTTCTAACATTTCCCACAAGGCAACTCTCCTGGTAACATTTTTCCTTAATTTTTGTTTGTCTAAAAAGTTGTTTAATCTTTCTCTTTTCTTTGAAGGGATCATTTCACAAGGTACAGAATTCTACATTGGCAGGTTTTTGTTCACTCAACATTTTAAATATTTCTCCACTCTCGTGTTTCGTTTGCATGGCTTATGAAGATAAGTTAAATGTAATTCTCCTTTTTGCTCCCTATAGTTAAGTTGTTCTATTCCTCTGACTTCTTTACGTTTTCTTTGTCTTTGATTTTCTGAAGCTTGAATATAATATGCCTAGGTATCCATTTTCTTTTTCTTTTTTTTTTTTTTTTGGTATTTATGTCTCTTGGTGCTTGGTGTTTT
>NW_022452403.1:0-1206 GCF_009761245.1 Sapajus apella
GCTATTAAGTTTCAACTTCCTCATTAGAATGATAAATTAATAAATTAGATGATTGATAAAGCCATATCATACCTCTCTTTAGCATTGTTAAAAGGAAACTGTATGTGTGTGTGTGTGTGTGTGTGTGTGTGTGTGTGTGTGTGTGTGTATTTGTGTTAATTTCTTTTCATTTTCGTAAGGGAAATTTCTTTTCATTTTAGCTGTAAGGGAGTCTGGGAAAGCCACATCTGACCTTGTGGGGCTGTTTAATTGAGGATGTTCTGGGGGGGTCAGACCAATCAATCCCGCATGGAAGACCATTCTCCTGTTTTCAGGCTGGCAGGGCACGTCCATAGGCAAGAACATTCTGGATGCTTTGATGCTAAACACTACCAAAATCGGACATAGATTTGCTTTGAGCAAACACCCCGCCCCCAGGCCTTACTCGCGGAAAAAGAACATCCCCATAGAAGTCTGTCCCATCTCTAACCAGGTATGTGTGACTCATGCGGCTGATCCCATGTGATCTCCCCTAACCGCACCCTCTGCCCTCTTAAACTTTTTCCTCTTAAACTTCTCTCTCCTTAACTCTCTTGTTACCAAAATCCCTCCACTCTCCCACCTGTTAGTAAAGTCATTCAAGAGGGGCATTTTGCTTAAGCCACCAGTAGGAATGTGGCAGCTGTGAGAGCCCCCAGTGGGGTGGAATTTTGGTCAAAACTGTGGACAGAGCAAAAAGGACACAGGGGGCGGCCAGTGCTTCCTGGGGTCTTTTGTGTCTGTATTCAGTTAGCACTTCTCTGAGCAGGACCAGAAGTGACCGAGTATTTGTGGTGCTGATGAAACAGGAGGACACGCATGGGTACTGGCCCTGTTCTCCTTGTGACTGCCCAGAAGTCATGCCCATATTGGGGAGATAGCAATGGGGAGATGAAGGGAGCTGATGGGGGCTCCACGTCTCATTTCACTTGTGACTACTCTTTTTAGGGATCAGAGTTCATCTTTCTCCCTTGCCTCCTACCGGGCAGGTTCTGAAACTGGTGTCTGAGTTGAGAAACCACCCTGCAGCTACTCTGATGGCCATCGGGCAACCCATGGTGATCAGCTCTGATGATCCAGCGATCTTTGGTGCCAAAGGCTTGTCCTACAATTTCTATGAGGTCTTCATGGGCATTGGGGGGATGAAGGCTGACCTGAGGACCCTCAAACAGCTGGCCATCAACTCTA
>NW_022452404.1:0-598 GCF_009761245.1 Sapajus apella
TCCCGCCCTAACTAACCCGCTCCCGCCCTAACTAACCCGCTCCCGCCGTAACGAACCCGCTCCCGCCGTAACGAACCCGCTCCCGCCCTAACTAACCCGCTCCCGCCCTAACTAACCCGCTCCCACCATAACTAACTCACTCCCATCATAATGAACCCACTCCCACCCTAACTAACCCACTCCCACCTGCTCTCACCATAACTAACCCGCTCCCACCGTAACTAACCCGCTCCCACCATAACGAACCCCCTCCCACCCTAACTAACCCTCTCTCACCCTCTAACCCACTCTCATCCTAACTAACCCGCTCTCACCCTAACTAACCTGCTCTCATCATAACTAACCCACTCTCATCATAACTAACCCGCTCCCACCCTAACTAACCCACTCTCATCCTAACTAAACCGCTCCCACCCTAACCCGTTCCCACCCTAACTAACCCGTTCCCACCCTAACTAACCCGTTCCCACCCTAACTAATTTGCTCTCACCATAACTAACCCCCTTCCACCCTAACTAACCCGCTCCCACCCTAACTAACCCGCTCTCACCCTAACTAACCCGCTCTCACCCTAACTAACCCGCTCTCACCCTAACTA
>NW_022452404.1:608-1206 GCF_009761245.1 Sapajus apella
TCCCGCCCTAACTAACCCGCTCCCGCCCTAACTAACCCGCTCCCGCCGTAACGAACCCGCTCCCGCCGTAACGAACCCGCTCCCGCCCTAACTAACCCGCTCCCGCCCTAACTAACCCGCTCCCACCATAACTAACTCACTCCCATCATAATGAACCCACTCCCACCCTAACTAACCCACTCCCACCTGCTCTCACCATAACTAACCCGCTCCCACCGTAACTAACCCGCTCCCACCATAACGAACCCCCTCCCACCCTAACTAACCCTCTCTCACCCTCTAACCCACTCTCATCCTAACTAACCCGCTCTCACCCTAACTAACCTGCTCTCATCATAACTAACCCACTCTCATCATAACTAACCCGCTCCCACCCTAACTAACCCACTCTCATCCTAACTAAACCGCTCCCACCCTAACCCGTTCCCACCCTAACTAACCCGTTCCCACCCTAACTAACCCGTTCCCACCCTAACTAATTTGCTCTCACCATAACTAACCCCCTTCCACCCTAACTAACCCGCTCCCACCCTAACTAACCCGCTCTCACCCTAACTAACCCGCTCTCACCCTAACTAACCCGCTCTCACCCTAACTA
>NW_022452405.1:0-1206 GCF_009761245.1 Sapajus apella
ACACTGATATGATTCGCTCTGGTTTAATTCATTTTACACTTTTCATTGTGTTCGCTTATACCACTCTACCACATTTAGTTAGACTCCCCTGTTGCGGATAAATGAAAACAGAAAAATAGATTTGGGTGCGGTGACTCAAACCTATAGTCCCAGCAGTTTGGGAGGCTGAGGCCAGCAGACCATGAGGTCAGGAGATGGAGAGAATCCTGGTGAACATGGTGAAACCCCATCTCTATTAAAATATAAAAAAAATGGCTGGGCATGGTGGTACATGCCTGTAGTCCCAGCTATCCGGGAGGCTGAGACAGAAATCGCTTGAACCCGAGAGGCGGAGGTTACAGTGAGCCAAAATTGCGCCACTGCTCTCCAATCTGGCAGCATAGCAAGAATCTGTCTCAAACAAAAAAAAACAGAAAAAGATAAATAATGTCAGATTATAAGGGGCTTTTATTTAATCCCTTTGTATGTGTGAATATTTACTGTATGAGAGTTTAAGGCTGAGAAGTTCAGAATGCAAGGATGCACCACCATATTTTACAAATGCCCTTAGATTTTATGATTCTTGAGCCTTTAGCATAGGAAGTTACAATTTGTTTCTCTAAAGAAGTTTACTGTGCTGTTCTCTTAAAAAAAAAAAAAAAAAGAAAAAGAAAATAGCAAATGACATTGTCTTATTTGACGTCTTGGACATCATCGAATGAAACTGTAACTTACTCATGTCAAAATTCAGAATCAACATTTTGAACAATATATATATAGTTTGTGAATGTCCCATCATCATGAATGAGCCCTTGATGATGAAATGGCCTTTCAAGTTTTACTTGTGCATTTTTTGCTCTTTTTCTTTACTTGTCTTACAAAAGCTTAAATTTGTTTTATTTCTACAGAAAGCAGGAATATGATTTTTAAATATATTTGTCCTGTTTCATGGCATCGTGAATTCTTCAGATCTAGTGTGGACCTAGACTTATTTTTACATGGGAACAATTAGGTTTGTTTCTTTGTCCTTGATGAGACAGAGTCTTGTTCTGTGATGTGGTTCAGAGTGGATAAGCTCTTAAAGCATTAATCTTTTCAGTAGTTCTTTCTGCGGTAGGTAAAATGGCAGGTGAATTTGGGCCTTGTTTTATGTAGGGCAGACCATATAGCTCCAACTAAGTAAAACACCCAGCACCTTCCCCAGGAGTATTGGCCAGGGTAACACAT
>NW_022452406.1:0-1206 GCF_009761245.1 Sapajus apella
TAAAACACAGGAGAAACGTCTATTTCAAACTGCTCTGCTTTGTGTTCGTTCACCTTAGGACGTTGTCTCTACGTTTAGATTCAGCGAGTTAGAAACACCTTTCTGTTATAATCTGCGTTTGGATATTCCAGAGTGAATTACACTATACGATGTAATGAGAAATATCTTGCTCTAAAACAAAAACGCTGCTATCTAGCAGAATGGTTGTCAATCTGTAGAGTCAACTTACAGAGTTATACTGATGTGTGTGTGCAGCAGTTCAGAAATCATTTCTTTGGAGAATCTGGAAACAGACATTTCCAGCCTTATGCAGGCATATAAGAAGTGGCAGTAAGACTGCGTTTTAAATACAGGAGAAACATCTCGTTCAAACTGCTGTGCTTTGAGTTCGTTCACCTTAGATAGCTGGCTCTATGTTCCGAATGAGCGAGTTAGAAACACGTTTCTTCTAATAGCTGCGTTTGGATATGCCAGAGTGAATGAAACTATAGGCTGTAATGAGAAATATCTTGCTCTAAAACAAAAAAGCAGGTATCTAGCAGAATCGTTGTCAAACTCTGCAATCAACTTACAGAGTTAAAGTGATCTGTGTGTGCAGCAGTTCAGAAATCCTTTCTTTGGAGAATCTGGAAACATATATTTCCAGCCATTTACAGGCATATAAGAACTTGCAGTAAGACTGCATTTAAAACACAGGAGAAACGTCTACTTGAAACTGCTCTGCTTTGTGTTTGTTCACCTTAGGAATTTGCATCTATTTTTAGATTCAGCGAGTTAGAAACACGTTTCTTTTATAATCTGCGTTTGGATATTCCAGAGTGAATTAGACTATAGGATGTGATGAGAAATATCTTGCTCTAAAACAAAAAAGCAGGTATCTAGCAGAATCGTTGTCAAGCTGTGCAATCAACTTACAGAGTTAAACTGATTTGTGAGAGCAGCAGTTCAGAAATCCTTTCTTTGGAGAATCTGGAGAAAGATATTTCCAGCCATATACAGGCTTATAAGAACTAGGAGTAAGACTGCCTTTAAAACACAGGAGAAACATCTCGTTCAAACTGCTCTGCTTAGTGTTCGTTCACCTTAAGAAATTGCATCTATGTTTAGATTCAGCGAGTTAGAAACACGTTCCTTTTATAATCTGCGTTTGGACATTCCAGAGGGAATTAGACTATAGGACGTAATGAGAAATATCTTGCTCTAAAA
>NW_022452407.1:0-1206 GCF_009761245.1 Sapajus apella
GGCAGGTGGACCTCATGAAGGTAGAGAGAATGGTGGCTACCAGAGGCCAGGAAGCGAAGGGGAGAGGGTAACAACAACAAAAAGAATACAAATGTATCCGTGACCACTGGACTTTACACTTAAAAACGGTAAAGGTGAGGCCGGGCGCAGTGGTTCACGCCTGTAATCCCTGCACTTTGGGTGGCCGAGGCAGCGGACCACAAGGTCAGGAGTTCAAGACCAGCCTGGCCAACATGGTGAAACCTCATCTCGACTAAAAATACAAAAAAATAGCCAGGCGTGGTGGCGTGAGCCTGTAATCCCATCAACTTGGGAGGCTGAGGAAGGAGAATTGCTTGAAACCAGGAGGCAGAGGTTGCAGTGAGCTGAGACTGTGAAATTGTGCTCCAGCCTGGGCAATGGAGCAAGAATCTGTCTCATAAAAAGGTAAAGGTGGTAAATTATATGGGTATATTTAACATCAATAAATATTTTTCCAAATGAAAAGAAAAGGGCATAGGGGTTGCTGGTGATGACGTCTCTCTGTGGGTGAGAGGCCAGGATGGGCTGCTGGAAAATGGGTGAGGTTGAGGGGCTGAGGGACCCTCTGATCTCCCCAAACTGAGCCCCGTCTCCCCTCCTCTGGGCCTGTTCTGACCGCCCTCTCCATCTGCTTGGTTGCTCGGAGCCTTAAATCGGGCCTCCATGTGGGCCATGGAGGAGGGCTTGGAGGTGCCCTGTCTGCCATCCTGCGCCCTGACCCCGCCCTCACACACAGGCTCCGTCTTCTCTCTGCATCTGTCCATGCTTCCCTCCATCAGCAGCAGGAAGTTCCTCAGCTGTGGCTCTAGGATCATCAGACATGGGACAGGTATGGGGTTTCCTCACCTGTGACAGAAACGGTCAGTGGGTCACTCAGGGTTGACCGGTGGTAGGGAGAGTCATGGAAAGAACCGAAGCATCTGTAGGTCCCTCCGTGGGTGGCAGGGCCCAGAGGGAAGTGGGCCTGGAATGTTCCATTGACGCTCCGCACTGCAGGGAGCCTGAGTTCGGGGGCTTCCCCATCCCGGGATAGATGGTACAGGTGAAACCAGGTCCAGGAGCTGCAGGACAAGGTCACATTCTCTCCTGGCTGAACCGTGGGGCCCGGCTGGGCTGAGAGAGAAGGTTTCTCATATAGACCTGGAAGGAGAAGAGGCAGTTTACTCAGGAGGCTCCTCCTTGTCA
>NW_022452408.1:0-1206 GCF_009761245.1 Sapajus apella
AATAATAGTGGGAGACTTTAACACCCCATTGTCAATATTAGACAGATCAACCAGACAGAAAATTAACAAGGATATCCAGGACTTGAACTCAGACCTGGACCAAGCAAACCTCATAGACATTTACAGAACTCTCCACCCCAAATCCACAGAATATACATTCTTCTCAGCACCACATCACACCTACTCTAAGACTGACCACATAATTGGGAGTAAATCACTCCTCAGCAAATGCAAAAGAACGGAAATCGTAACAGTCTCTCAGACCACAGTGCAATCAAGTTAGAACTCAGAATTCAAAAACTAACCCAGAACTGCACAGCTTCATGGAAACTGAACAACTTGCTCTTGAATGTTGACTGGATAAACAATGAAATGAAGACAGAAATAAAGATGTTCTTCAAAACCAACGAGAATGAAGACACAACATACCAGAATCTCTGGGACACATTTAAAGCAGTCTCTAGAGGAAAATATATAGCAATAAGTGCCCACATGAGAAGCAAGGAGAGATTAAAAATTGACACCCTATCATCAAAACTGAAAGAGCTAGAAGAGCAAGATAAAAAAACCCTCAAAGTCTAGCAGAAGACAAGAAATAGCTAAGATCAGAGCAGAACTGAAGGAGATAGAAACACAAAAAACCCTTCAAAAAAGCAATAAATCCAGGAGCCGGTTTTTTGAAAAGATCAACAAAAGAGACAGACCACTAGCCAGATTAATAAAAAAGAAAAGAAAGAATAATCAAATTGATGCAATAAAAAATGATAAAGGGGATATCACCACAGATTCCACAGAAATTCAAACCATCATCAGAGATTATTACAAACAACTCTATGCACACAAACTAATAAACCTGGAAGAAATGGATAAATTCCTGGACACTTGCCTCCTCCCAAGCCTAAACCAGGAAGAAGCCGAAACCCTGAACAGACCCATAACAAGGTCTGAAGTTGAGGCAGCAATTAAGAGCTTACTACCCAAAAAAAGCCCAGGTCCAGATGGGTTCACAGCTGAATTCTACCAGACATACAAAGAGGAGCTGGTATCATTCCTTCTGAAACTATTCCAAACAATACAAAAAGAGGGAATTCTTCCCAAATCATTTTATGACACCAACATCATCCTGACTCCAAAACCTGGCAGAGACTCAACAAGAAAAGAAAACTTCAGGCCAATATCCATGATGAACATAGATGCAAAAATCTT
>NW_022452409.1:0-1206 GCF_009761245.1 Sapajus apella
ACTGCATGCTCACGAGGGTCTTGAATTTGGCCTCCTGGGGAGGCAGAGGCATCCCATCCACTGCTGCTGCTACCAGACACTCCATCTAAAAAAAAAAAAAAAAAGAAGAAGAAGAAGAAGAAGGCAGCATGGCTGGAAGGGAGAGAGTGAGGGGTAGGATGGGGCAAGGGAAGCACAGATTTGCCTTTGAGAAAGGTCGCTCTGGATTCAGAGTGGAGAACAGGTTATTGGGGGCTTAGAGGGAATACTGGGAGATGATTTGGGAGAAAGGTGACGGTGGCTTAGAGGAGGATGGGGGAAATGGAAAGAAACCAACCATTTAGCAGGTTAAGCAACAAAATTTGGAGATGCATTTGATGGGGAAGGGAAGAAATGAAAGAAAGGGAGGGGCAAATGGTGGGTGCAGGTGTCTGGCCTGTGTGGAGTACCATTCACTGAGCTAGAGAAAAGAAGAAAACGTGCTTGGAGGTGGTGTGAAGCGGGCTTGGAACTTGGCTGAGGTCCCATTGGGCTTCGGATGTCTTGGAGTCCTCCAGGAGGTGGTACCATCCAGGAAGATGGGTCTGGAGCTCACAGGGAGGGCTGGGCGGGCCCCAGAGCGTTTGGGAGGTGGACGGAGCCTCTTCTCCCTGCCGCAGATCCCAATGTCTGTCCCGGAAATCAGCTCCTCCCAGCATCCTGTCAAAACCGGCCTATCAGACGCCTTCATGATTCTCAACCCATCCCCGGATGTGCCAGGTGAGTCTCCAGGGACCCCGCAGAGGCCTTGATGGGTTAGGACTCCGTTCAGACAGAACCTGGGCTGCTGGGGGGCTGGCAGTGGCAGGGAGTGGACAATTGGCAGAGAGCTGAGGGGGAAGCCGGGGGGAAAGGAGACCCAGTGAGTTCCAGCTTTTCTTTGTTACAGCAGGGGGACCATCTTTTCCAGCAAAATCTCCAACAGGAGGCACTGCTGTGGTTGTTGAGGGGAAAGGGAGCCACAGCCCTTCCACTCAGCCCCTGTTCTGTTTAGAAAACCTCCAAAGACACCCTAGTAGGGGTTTTGAGCCCTCCCAGAACACAACCATCATGGCCGCCCCTCCAAGTGATAACAGGAGCATGCTAGGATGCCAGGAGACAGGAATCCAGCCTCAGCCACGCCGTTAACTCCCCGTCCTTCAGCAAATCACATTCTCTCTCTAGCCTCAGTTGCCTCATCTACAAAAT
>NW_022452410.1:0-1206 GCF_009761245.1 Sapajus apella
TAAAGAAACGGTAAGTGAACTGCTACATTCACGCAATTGTTTAACTCTGTAAGTTTAATATACACTTTGACAATCATTCTGCTACATAGCTCCGTTTTTGTTTTAGAACCAGATATTTCTCATTAAACCCTACACTCCCATTCACTCAGGAATATACAAACGTCAGCTTTTTGGAGAAACGTGTTTCTAACTCACGGAATCTAAATATAGGTGCAACTTCTGAATGTGAGCGAACACACAGTGGAGCAGTTTGAAAGAGACGTTTCTCGTATGATTTAGACGCCATCTTAAAGGAATTCTTAAGAGTCTGTATATGGCTGAAAATATCTCTTTCAATATTCTCCAAAAAAAGGGTAAGTGAACTGCAACATTCACACAATTGTATAACTCTGTAAGTTTAATATACACCTTGACAATCATTCTGCTACATAGCTCCGTTTTTGTTTTAGAGCCAGATATTTCTCATTAAACCCTATACTCCCATTCATCAGGAATATCAAAACGCAGCTTTATGGAGAAACTTGTTTCTAACTCTCAGTATCTAAATATAGATGTAACTTCCGAAGGTGAGCGAACACACAGTGGAGCAGTTTGAAAGAGACTTTTCTCATATGTTTAGATGCGGTCCTATAACTAATTCTGAAGAGTCTGTATATGGCTGGTAATATCTCTTTCCAGATTCTCCAAAGAAAGTGTTAGTGAACTGCTACATTCACAGAATTGTTTAACTCTGTAAGTTTAATATACACCTTGACAATCATTCTGCTACATAGCTCCGTTTTTGTTTTAGAGCCAGATATTTCTCATTAAACCCTATACTCCCATTCACTCAGGAATATCCAAACGCAGCTTTTTGGAGAAACGTGTTTCTAACTGGCAGAATCTAAACATAGATGCAACTTCCGAAGCTGAACGAACACACAGTGGAGTAGTTTGAAAGAGACGTTTCTCATATGATTTAGATGCGATCTTAAAGCTAATTCCTAAAAGTCTGAGTATGGGTGGAAATAACTCTTTACAGATTCTGTAAAGAAACGGTTAGTGAACTGCTAAATTCACGCAATTGGTTAACTCTGTAAGTTTAATATACACCTTGACAATCATTCTGCTACATAGTTCCATTATTGTTTTAGAGCCAGATATTTCTCATTAAACCTTATACTCCCATTCACTCAGGAATATCCAAACGCAGCGTTTTGGAGAATA
>NW_022452411.1:0-1206 GCF_009761245.1 Sapajus apella
GTTACCCAGGCTGGAGTGCAATGGCGCGATCTCGGCTCACCGCAACCTCCGCCTCCTGGGTTCAGGCAATTCTCCTGCCTCAGCCTCCTGAGTAGCTGGGATTACAGGCACGCGCCACCATGCCCAGCTGATTTTTTGTATTTTTAGTAGAGACGGGGTTTCACCATGTTGACCAGGATGGTCTCGATCTCTTGACCTCGTGATCCACCTGCCTCGGCCTCCCAAAGTGCTGGGATTACAGGCTTGAGCCACCGCGCCCGGCAGCTTTTTTTTTTTTGTAGGGAATACATGGGGTACGAAGGAGAACAAAAGGAAGCAGGTTGACCCAGTTTTCACCGGTTTCCAGAATGAATTTTGTCAAAGTTTCCTTTATGGTCCGGTTCATCCTTTCAACCTGCCCTGAACTCTGGGGGCGATAGGCACAGTGCAGTTTCCAGGATATGCCCAGGGCCTTTGCCAGGCCCTGTGAAACCTGAGCTGTAAATGCAGGGCCATTATCTGATCCCAGTGTCAGGGGCAGCCGAACCGAGGAACCAGGTCCTGTAACAATTTTTTTTTCGCTACTACCAGTGCGGTTTCTGACCTAGTAGGAAAAGCCTCGACCCATCCAGAGAAAGTGTCTACAAACACAAGGAGGTACTTATAGCCGCACGCTGGGGGCTTTATTTCAGTAAAATCCATCTCCCAGTGTTCCCCTGGGCTAGTACCCCTAAGTCTTATCCCTGCCTGACTAGGCCTACTGCCTCCTGGATTTATCCTGGCACAAACTTCACAACGAGTAGTAGTTTTCCTAACAATCTCATGTAAGTGTGGAATGTAATATCTGGCCCTCAGCAGCTCGGTGAGCTTTGTTTGTCCTAAGTGAGTGGCCTGGTGTGTGTCCTTAACTAGAGCCCATCCTAGAGCCTCGGGGAGCACAATCCTTGTGTCCGGTAGAATCCACCATCCTGTGGAATCTTGCCGTCCTCCCTGTTCTTTGGCAAAGTTTTCTTCCTCAGGCAAATACATTGGGGTAGGAGGCAGGGTTGGGGCCGGCAGAGTCACAAGAAGAGTCAGAGGTTTTACTGGCCCCAAGGCTGCCTGTCTTGCCTGTAGGTCAGCCGCCCTATTTCCCCTCGCCTCTGGTGCATCTCCCTTCTGGTGTCCTTTGCAGTGCATCAATGCCACTGCCTTAGGCTTCCATATAGCTTCTAGTAGAGCTCGGAT
>NW_022452412.1:0-1206 GCF_009761245.1 Sapajus apella
ACTGCATGCTCACGAGGGTCTTGAATTTGGCCTCCTGGGGAGGCAGAGGCATCCCATCCACTGCTGCTGCTACCAGACACTCCATCTAAAAAAAAAAAAAAAAAGAAGAAGAAGAAGAAGAAGGCAGCATGGCTGGAAGGGAGAGAGTGAGGGGTAGGATGGGGCAAGGGAAGCACAGATTTGCCTTTGAGAAAGGTCGCTCTGGATTCAGAGTGGAGAACAGGTTATTGGGGGCTTAGAGGGAATACTGGGAGATGATTTGGGAGAAAGGTGACGGTGGCTTAGAGGAGGATGGGGGAAATGGAAAGAAACCAACCATTTAGCAGGTTAAGCAACAAAATTTGGAGATGCATTTGATGGGGAAGGGAAGAAATGAAAGAAAGGGAGGGGCAAATGGTGGGTGCAGGTGTCTGGCCTGCGTGGAGTACCATTCACTGAGCTAGAGAAAAGAAGAAAACGTGCTTGGAGGTGGTGTGAAGCGGGCTTGGAACTTGGCTGAGGTCCCATTGGGCTTCGGATGTCTTGGAGTCCTCCAGGAGGTGGTACCATCCAGGAAGATGGGTCTGAAGCTCACAGGGAGGGCTGGGCGGGCCCCAGAGCGTTTGGGAGGTGGACGGAGCCTCTTCTCCCTGCCGCAGATCCCAATGTCTGTCCCGGAAATCAGCTCCTCCCAGCATCCTGTCAAAACCGGCCTATCAGACGCCTTCATGATTCTCAACCCATCCCCGGATGTGCCAGGTGAGTCTCCAGGGACCCCGCAGAGGCCTTGATGGGTTAGGACTCCGTTCAGACAGAACCTGGGCTGCTGGGGGGCTGGCAGTGGCAGGGAGTGGACAATTGGCAGAGAGCTGAGGGGGAAGCCGGGGGGAAAGGAGACCCAGTGAGTTCCAGCTTTTCTTTGTTACAGCAGGGGGACCATCTTTTCCAGCAAAATCTCCAACAGGAGGCACTGCTGTGGTTGTTGAGGGGAAAGGGAGCCACAGCCCTTCCACTCAGCCCCTGTTCTGTTTAGAAAACCTCCAAAGACACCCTAGTAGGGGTTTTGAGCCCTCCCAGAACACAACCATCATGGCCGCCCCTCCAAGTGATAACAGGAGCATGCTAGGATGCCAGGAGACAGGAATCCAGCCTCAGCCACGCCGTTAACTCCCCGTCCTTCAGCAAATCACATTCTCTCTCTAGCCTCAGTTGCCTCATCTACAAAAT
>NW_022452413.1:0-1205 GCF_009761245.1 Sapajus apella
AACCTATAGCAGAGTAGTTTTAAATATTAGTTTCTCCTGAGTTTTAGACGCAGTCTTACTGCTAATTCGTGTATGCCTGGTTATGGCTTGAAATATCCGTTTCTAGATTCTCCAGTGAAAGGGTTTCTGAATGGCTACATACACACATCAGTTTAACTCTGTAAGTTGAATGTAAACCTTGACAACCATTCTGCTAGATAGCTCCATTTTTGCTTTAGAGCCAGATATTTCTCATTACAGCATAAAGCCCCATTCCCTCTGGAATATCCAAACACTGCTTTTAGAAGAAACGTGTTTCTAACTCGCTGAATCTAAACATAGTCCAAACTTCCTAAGGTGAACCAGCACACAGCAGAGCAGTTTGAAATATACGTTTCTCCTGTGTTTTAGACGCAGTCTTACTGCTAATTCATATATGCCTGTATATGGCTGGAAATATCCCTTTCTAGATTCTTTAAAGAAAGTGTTTCTGAACTGCTACATACACACATCAGTTTAAGTCTGCAAGGTGAATGTACGCCTTGACAACCATTCTGCCAGAGAGCTCCGTTTTTGTTCTAGAGCCGGGTATTTCTCATTACAGCATATAGTCCCATTCCCTCTGGAATATACAAACGATGCTTTTAGAAAAACGTGTTTCTAACTCTCTGAATCTAAACAAAGATGCAACTTCCTAAGGTGAATGAACACACAGCACAGCAGTTTGAAATATATGTTTCTCCTGTGTTTTAGATGCAGTCTTACTGCTAATTCTTATATGCATGTATTTGGCTGGAAATATCTGTTTCCAGATTCTCCAAAGGAAGAGATTCTAAACTGCTACATACACACATCAGTTTAACTCTGTAAGTTGAATATGTACACCTTGACAACCATTCTGCTAGATAACTCCGTTTTTTTTTTTTTTGGCACCAGATATGTCTCATTACAGCTTATACTCCCATTCACCCTGGAATATCCAAAAGCTGCTTTTAGAAGAAACGTGCTTGAAAATCCCTGAATCTCAACATACAGGCAACTTCCTAAGGTGAACCAACACACAGCAGAGGAGTTTGAAATATAAATTTCTCCTGTGTTTTAGACGCAGACTTACTGCTAATTCTTATATGCATATATAGCAGGAAATATCCTTTTCTAGATTCTAAAGAAACACTTTCTTTTTTTTTTTCTTGAATTTTAATAGTCAATTTATTAAAGTTATAAAT
>NW_022452414.1:0-347 GCF_009761245.1 Sapajus apella
TTTTTGGAGAAACGTGTTTCTAACTCGCAGAATCTAAACATAGATGTACCTTCCGAAAGTGAACCAACACACAGTGGAGCAGTTTGAAAGAGACGTTTCTCGTATCATTTAGATGCGATCTTAAAGCTAATTCTTAAGAGTCTGTAAGCGGCTGGAAATATCTCTTTCCAGATTCTCCAAAGAAAGGCTTAGTGAACTGCTACAATCACACAATTGTTTAACTCTGCAAGTTTAATATATACCTTGACAATCCTTCTGCTACATAGCTCCGTTTTTGTTTTAGAGCCAGATATTTCTCAATAAACCCTATACTCCAATTCACTCAGGAATATCCAACCGCAGCTTTT
>NW_022452414.1:447-758 GCF_009761245.1 Sapajus apella
CTCATTAAACCCCATACTCCCATTCACTCAGGAATATCCAAACGCAGCTTTTTGGAGAAACGTCTTTCTAACTCGCAGAATCTAAACATATATGCAACTTACGAAGGTGAATGAACACACAGTGTAGCAGTTTGAAATAGACGTGTCTCGTATCATTAAGATGCGCTCTTAAAGCTAATTCTTAACAGTCTATATATGGCTGGAAATATCTCTTTCCAGATTCTCCAAAGAAAGGCTTAGTGAACTGCTACGTTAACACAATTGTTTAACTCTGTAAGTTTAATATACACCTTGATAATCATTCTGTTACA
>NW_022452414.1:858-1205 GCF_009761245.1 Sapajus apella
TTTTTGGAGAAACGTGTTTCTAACTCGCAGAATCTAAACATAGATGTACCTTCCGAAAGTGAACCAACACACAGTGGAGCAGTTTGAAAGAGACGTTTCTCGTATCATTTAGATGCGATCTTAAAGCTAATTCTTAAGAGTCTGTAAGCGGCTGGAAATATCTCTTTCCAGATTCTCCAAAGAAAGGCTTAGTGAACTGCTACAATCACACAATTGTTTAACTCTGCAAGTTTAATATATACCTTGACAATCCTTCTGCTACATAGCTCCGTTTTTGTTTTAGAGCCAGATATTTCTCAATAAACCCTATACTCCAATTCACTCAGGAATATCCAACCGCAGCTTTT
>NW_022452415.1:0-1205 GCF_009761245.1 Sapajus apella
GAGTGAATGGGAGTATACGGTTTAATGAGAAATATCTGGATCTAAAAGAAAAACGGAGCTATATAGCAGAATGATTGTGAAGGTGTATATTAAGCTTACACAGTTCAACCATTGTGTGAATGTAGCAGTTCACTAACCCTTTCTTTGGAGAATCTCGAAAGAGATATTTCCAGCCATATAAAGACTCTTAAGAATTAGCTATAAGATCACATCTAAATCATTCGAGAAACGTCTCTTTCAAACTGCTACACTGTGTGTTCGTTCACCTTCGGAAGTTGCATCTATGTTTAGATTCTGCGAGTTAGAAACACGTTTCTGTAAAAAGCTGCGTTTGGATATACCTGAGTGAATGGGTGTATAGGGTTTAATGAGAAATATCTGGCTCTAAATCAAAAACGGAGCTATGTAGCAGAATGATTGTCAGGGTTTATATTAAGCTTACAGAGTTAAACAATTGTGTGAATGTAGCAGTTCACTAACACTTTCTTTGGAGAATCTCGAAAGAGATATTTCCAGCCATTTACAGACTCTTAAGAATTAGCTATATGATCGCATCTAAATCATACGATAAACGTCTCTTTCGAACTGCTCCACTGTGGGTTCGCTCACCTTCGGATGTTGCATCTATGTTTAGATTCTGCGATTTAGAAACACGTTTCTCCAAAAAGCTGCGTTTGGATATTCCTGAGTGAAAGGGAGTATAGGTTATAATCAGAAATATCTGGCTCTAAAATAAAAACGGAGCTATGTAGCAGAATGATTGTCAAGGTGTGTATTAAACTTACAGAGTTAAACAATTGTGTGTATGTAGCAGTTCACTAACACTTTCTTTGGAGAATCTGGAAACAGATATTTCCAGCCATATACAGACTCTTAAGAATTAGCTTTAAGATCGCATCTAAATCATCGAAGACACGTCTCTTTCAAACTGCTCCACTGTGTGTTCGTTCACCTTCGGATGTTGCATCTATGTTTAGATTCTGCGAGTTAGAAAAATGTTTCTCCAAAAAGCTGCCTTTGGATATTCCTGAGTGAATGGGAGTATAGGGTTTAATGAGAAATATCTGGCTCTAAAACAAAAACGGAGCTATGTAGCAGAATGATTGTCAAGGTGCATATTAAACTTACAGAGTTAAACAATTGTGTGAATGTAGCAGTTCACTAACCCTTTCTTTGGAGAATCTGGAAAGAGATATTTCCAGCCA
>NW_022452416.1:0-1205 GCF_009761245.1 Sapajus apella
AACCTATAGCAGAGTAGTTTTAAATATTAGTTTCTCCTGAGTTTTAGACGCAGTCTTACTGCTAATTCGTGTATGCCTGGTTATGGCTTGAAATATCCGTTTCTAGATTCTCCAGTGAAAGGGTTTCTGAATGGCTACATACACACATCAGTTTAACTCTGTAAGTTGAATGTAAACCTTGACAACCATTCTGCTAGATAGCTCCATTTTTGCTTTAGAGCCAGATATTTCTCATTACAGCATAAAGCCCCATTCCCTCTGGAATATCCAAACACTGCTTTTAGAAGAAACGTGTTTCTAACTCGCTGAATCTAAACATAGTCCAAACTTCCTAAGGTGAACCAGCACACAGCAGAGCAGTTTGAAATATACGTTTCTCCTGTGTTTTAGACGCAGTCTTACTGCTAATTCATATATGCCTGTATATGGCTGGAAATATCCCTTTCTAGATTCTTTAAAGAAAGTGTTTCTGAACTGCTACATACACACATCAGTTTAAGTCTGCAAGGTGAATGTACGCCTTGACAACCATTCTGCCAGAGAGCTCCGTTTTTGTTCTAGAGCCGGGTATTTCTCATTACAGCATATAGTCCCATTCCCTCTGGAATATACAAACGATGCTTTTAGAAAAACGTGTTTCTAACTCTCTGAATCTAAACAAAGATGCAACTTCCTAAGGTGAATGAACACACAGCACAGCAGTTTGAAATATATGTTTCTCCTGTGTTTTAGATGCAGTCTTACTGCTAATTCTTATATGCATGTATTTGGCTGGAAATATCTGTTTCCAGATTCTCCAAAGGAAGAGATTCTAAACTGCTACATACACACATCAGTTTAACTCTGTAAGTTGAATATGTACACCTTGACAACCATTCTGCTAGATAACTCCGTTTTTTTTTTTTTTGGCACCAGATATGTCTCATTACAGCTTATACTCCCATTCACCCTGGAATATCCAAAAGCTGCTTTTAGAAGAAACGTGCTTGAAAATCCCTGAATCTCAACATACAGGCAACTTCCTAAGGTGAACCAACACACAGCAGAGGAGTTTGAAATATAAATTTCTCCTGTGTTTTAGACGCAGACTTACTGCTAATTCTTATATGCATATATAGCAGGAAATATCCTTTTCTAGATTCTAAAGAAACACTTTCTTTTTTTTTTTCTTGAATTTTAATAGTCAATTTATTAAAGTTATAAAT
>NW_022452417.1:0-1205 GCF_009761245.1 Sapajus apella
CTAAGTTTTACCACCTGGAGCCCAACCAGGTTCTCATGGTAAAGATCGGAAAAATGCCCACAGAACTGACACTGCTGACTTCAGCACTAATTATAAAGCTACAGTAACCAAAGAGTATGCAAATTTGTGAAGGAAGAAAAAAACAGACAAATAGGTCACCAGAAAAGAACACAGAGCTCGGAAATAGACTGATCTTTGAGAAAGGTGCAAAGGCAATTTAACAGGGAAAGGATAGTCTTTTCAACAAATGGTGCTAGAATGACTAGATATCCACATGTGAAAAATAAATAAATCTAGACACAGATTTTACACCTTTCACAAAATGGATCTTACCCCTGAATGTAAGGTGCAAAACCGTAAGACTCCTAGAGGATAACATAGGGGAAATCTGGGTGACTGTGGGTTTGGCGATGACTTCTCAGATACAATGTCAAAAGCACAATCCAGGAAGGAATAAATTGATAAGCTGGACTTCAATAAAATTAAAAACTTCTCCTCTGTGAAAGACATTGTTGAGAAAATGAATAAACAAATGATACACTGGGGAAAAAACATTGGCAAAATACAGATCTGATGAAAGTCTGGTGTCCAAAATAGATAAAGGACTCTTAAAACTCAATAATAAAAAAGCAAACCACCCAATTTAAAACGGGCAATAGATCTGGATACTTCACCAGAAAAGACATATGGATGGCAAATAAGCACACCATAAAGATGCTCGAAACCATGTGTCACTAGGAAATTGCATATTAAACCAATGAGATGCCACTACACTATAATATACACCTAATAAGATGGCTCCAATCCAAACAAGTGACAATACCAAAGGCTGTCAATGATGCAGAGCAACAGGAACTCTCATTCACTGCTAAATGCAAAATGCTGGTCACTTTGGATGAGAGTTTGCCAGGCATTTTTTTTTTTTTTTTTTTTTTTTGGCAAAGCTAAACATAGCCTTGACACATAATCCTGCAAACAGCAGTTTTAGGTATTTGCCACAGTAATGTGAAAACATGTTCACTCAAAAACTTGCATCCAGGTATTTACAACAGCTTTCCTCATATTTGTCAAAAACTGGAAATAACCAAAATATCCTTTACTAAGTGAATGGCTAAACAGACTGTGGTATATCTGTACAACAGAATATGATTCGTGATAAAAAGAAATGAGCTATCAGGCCATGAAAAGACATGGAGGAACTTTAA
>NW_022452418.1:0-1205 GCF_009761245.1 Sapajus apella
CTTGGCTCACTGCAACCTCCACCTCCTGAACTCAAGCGCCTCTCCTGCCTCAGCCTACAGAGCAGCTGGGACTAAATGCACACCCCACCACACTGGACTAATTTTTGTATTTTTAAAAATAGAGATGAAGTTTTACCATTTTGGCAGGCTGGTTTGAACCACTGACTTCAAGTGACCTGCTCACCTTGGCTTCCCAAATGGAAGGGATTACAGCTGTGAGCCACAATGCCCAGATTTCAATTAATACATACATATATATGTATACATGGGTTACAGGGAAGCAGCAAAGAGACGTGAAATTATGTCATGCACAAAGATATAGATCACATTTAGGAAAATTTATGCTGAGAAATGGCATAAAAAGTACTTCAGAAGATAAAGCAGACACTAAAATATCTGGCTTTTTTGTTTTTTGTTTTTTTTTGACAGTCTTGGTCTGTCGCCAGGCGCTGGTCTGGAGTGCAGTGGTGCGATCTCGGCTCACTGCAACCTCCGCCTCCCGGGTTCAAGCAATTCTCCTGCCTCAGCCTCCTGAGTAGCTGGGACCACAGGCACGTACCACCACGCCTGGCTAATTTTTGTATTTTTAGTGTAGATGGGGTTTCACCATGTTGGCCAGGATGGTCTCGATCTCTTGACCTTGTGATTTGCCCGCCTCGGCCTCCCAAAGTGCTGGGATTACAGGGGTGAGCCACCACGCCCGGCCAAGTTTTTTGTTTTTAATTAGTTTTTCCTAGTCACGTATTCAAGGGAGCGTGATGCTGTTTGGTAAAATGAGACGACTCCACAGCATGTTTTTGTTTGGTTTTAAAGATGAAAGAGCTGAAAAACCTTTTGTCACAGCAATGCCACCCAATTATTCAATGTTTTTGATATCATAATCCAAAAATTACATTGTGATTTAGCTACAAAAATTTTTTTGTAATGACCTTTGAATTTATAACTCATTAAAACTTTTTGTAGTTTAGATAAAAGCAAAAAATTTTAAATTATCCAAATTTTAAAAACGGTGACTGTCATATTCTACCTCCTACTTTTTCACCTATCATGCCATGTTCAACTCTTGTATTTGAAAAGTATTAAAAATGAAAAAGTATTAAGAAATAAAAAATTAAAAGTATTAAAATTAAAAACAGTACTTAAAAAATGTAAGTACTTTTAATTTCAATACGCTTTTGCCAAAGTAGTATTTTTTTGTGAGAAAG
>NW_022452419.1:0-1205 GCF_009761245.1 Sapajus apella
GGGTTTCTGCATTGCTTTTGATTTCTTGTGCATTTCCATTTGAGTCCTTCTTAGTACTTTTATCCCTCAGTTTCCTGACTAGTCCTGCATTATGTCCACAGTTTCTGTAAGAGATTTTTACATATGAGTTATAGTTGCTTTACATACATTATTTAGTTAGATAGTTCTAATATTTGTATCATTTATGAATCTCATTCCAATTATTTGTTTATTGAGAATTTGATATTTCTCACTAATATATATAATAATTGTTGTTGATAAACAGACCTGTTGGGTTGGACAGTTAATGTTGGCTTATTATTTCATTTTACACATTTTCTGCCTGTATTTCACCACACTCTATCTTTGCCGGACCTTTATTGTGGAAGTGTCTGTGAATCTTCTCAGAGCTACATTCGACATTCACTTTCTCAGTTGACATCAGAGTTGAAGTCTGTTCTTTTAGGTCCACCAGAGACCTCAGATCCTCCTGTGATACCTTGTTTATCTTTCCTGCTTGGCTTTGCCTCTTCACCTTGTCCCCTCCAGAGAGTCGCTCTCAACACCTTCAGGTGGGTTGAAATGTTATATTTAACTGACAATTGTGAAATTGGTGGAAGGCGGTAGAATAATAAAAGATGTTCTGACCTTTCACAGGTCCACATTTCCACGGAGGCACCGTGATCCTTGGTCTGGGTTGGAGCTTCCAATGTTTCTCCAGGTGGGATGTTGGTCTGTGTGCTCTTGTTCCTTCTTCCCGGGGTGGAGTCCTCTTGGTCTCCCCAGTTGCTCCCTCCCACAGCTGCAATGTTCTCTTTCTGTGTTATCACCTTCCAGATTTGCTGACCTGACGTTCCGATTAAGGCTCCGGTTAAACAAGAAAGAGAGGGAGGCACTTCTCAATGGAACTTAGGTGAAGACCTCTTTTCCCAACTCAGTTCGTAAGGCGTTTCCCCAGTGCCCCTAAGATACTGGTTTTGGTGGCTGGCCCCTGCTGAGTAATTTCATAGTTCTGCAGTGGGGATAAAGGAGGTGGGTCTAAATGCATTTCAGAGTGTGGGCTCCTTTTCTCTCCCAGACAGACACATTGGGACAGAAATATGTTTTTGATGGTCCTGATTTGGGGGAAAAAGGATTCAAGAGGATAGAAAAGCTCTTCGGTATGTTGTCCCTGAGAAATTCACACTACAACATGTTTACTACACTTGACTTTGAGTAACCCAATA
>NW_022452420.1:0-1205 GCF_009761245.1 Sapajus apella
GGGTATCCAAACTGACCTCCATGCACGGAAGGGGGCGGGGGTGCCAGCTCACCCTTGCTCGCCCTCCATGGACATGTGTGATGACTTTGATGTTAAATGCTGAGCCGTCAAGTATGGGGTTCACCCTTGGCCCTCCCTTCCACCAAACCCAGAAAGGACAGGGCAGGTGGGTCACCGGGCTTGAGCAAAATGCCCAGGCTGTGCTGTGCTGTACTGCAGACCCCAGGAGCACTTCTGCTGTCCAAAACTGCTCCCCTGCATCGCCGCAGGGCTGCCCTGGGACCACTGGCCCAGACCCCGGCCACCATCCAGGACACGGCCAACGAAGGAGGCCTGCTCAGATGCCACAAGCCGCGCAAACCTGGCAGTCGCATAGCCTGCCCCTGAGCGTGGGGAGCGTGTGTCCAGGCACCCTCTCCAAGGGTGAAACAGAAATCACAGCCTGGGGCCACAGGGCCATGTGCTTCCTCAGGTGGGTCCCCATCCATACTCTGCATACCTCCCACACACAGAGCCAGCCACACGTGGCCAATGAGGGGCCACATGGTGCCCTCTCCTTTGCCTGGGATCAAGACCCCGCACACTGCATGTGGCCCCAAAGCTCAGAAGAAGCTTGAGAGACAAATTGCCAGGACAGGTCCCTCGACAGCGAGACTTCCCACCTCAGGAGGCCACCCTGCCAGACGCTTGATGTTGGAAAAAAGGGTGACCTGCAGCGGGATGTGGGCTCCCCCTTGGCCCAAGGCCCACAAGTCCGAGGGCTGACCTCAGCACCACCAGGTGCCAGCCAGAGCTCTGCCTTGACCCAACCCCTGGGAAACAACGCCACCTCACGACCAGGCTCCAGGAGACACACGGGGATGACCCGTTTCTCAACAGGGACGGTCACATTCAGGGCCATGGTGGGCCACATCCTTGAATCTCTGTGACTCAACCCAAGAGACAGGCCCATTTGTGCACCACACACCGGGCACCCGGAGCTCCCGTGTGAGCCCAGTGGTGCCCTAAAGTCCCTCTGTCCCCCTCTTGTGGCCTAAGCAGTCCTTAAGGCCTGGCCTGAGCACCTAGTCCCAGATAGGAGCTGTGCCGCGTGGGTGCTGAAGATACCCTTTCCTGCCTGGCCACCATCACCCCTGCAGGGATTCGGGGAAGGCGTCCCCCTTGGGTCCGATTCTCAAAAGAGCTGCCTTCCTGTTGGGAATTCA
>NW_022452421.1:0-1205 GCF_009761245.1 Sapajus apella
TATGAGGTGTCTTTTTGGATATATAGGGGTCAGGGAGCTGCTTGAGGAGACGGTCTCTTCTTTATAGGAGCTCAAATGGTGAGCTGCGAGCTCTGTTGTTGTTCATTCAGAGCTGCTGGGCAGGTACTTTTAGGTCTGCTGCAGCAGAACTCGTAAACTGCTTTTTGTTCCCAGGTGCTCTGTCCCAGGGATTTAGGTCTTAATTTATGAGTTTCCGTTATGCTGCTGCCTTTTTTTTTTTTTTTTTTCCTTCAGACCTGCCCAGCCCAGCAAGGAGGCAGCCTAGTCACTGTCGGCCTATAGCAGCTTTGCTGAGCTGCTGTGGGCTCCGCCCCGCTGCCGAGTGAGCTTCCCTGCAGTCCTGTTTATATGGGTGTAGTTAGAACTGCTTTGGCGATGGTGGCCCGCCTCTGTTGGGGCAGAGTCTCTGCTGTGGCCGGTTGCCTCAGCAATGGCGGGTTGCCTTGGCAACGGCGGGCTCCCTGGTAATGGCAGACGCCCCTCCCCCACAGAGCTGGACCGTCCCGGGTTCAGCTGCGCTTGCTGTGAAACTCTCAATCCAGAGTTTCTGGTTGCTGTTCTTTTGCGGGGGTGGGACCAGCTGAGCCTGATTGCCTGGCTCCCTGCCTCAGAGCCTTTTTTAAGTTGGTGTTCCAGTCGCCTGTTGAAGAGGCGCCGGGGTCTGTTTGTTTTCCCCTGCGGCCACTCACTGTGCTGGCTTAAACAGCGGCACTGAGGTTTGTGGCACTTTTTTTTTTTTTTTTTGCCCTGGAATCTACTGTGCTGGTTCTCTTCTCAGTCCCCTTTTTGAACCGGCGTAGGGACGACTTCCCGTGGCTCTAATCGCCAGCCATAAGGGCCCCCGGACCAGTGAATTTTGTATGGGAACCGTGGCTCCGGCCCGCGGGGCAAAGCAGCGGTGCCGGCCGGCACAGCCGCGCTGGCTGAAACAGACGCGCTGGCGACCGTGGAGCACCTCCGCCCGGGAATTTCCTAGTCTGTGGGCAATAAAAACGCGGCGTCCACTCACCCTCTGTGTTTTCACTGGGAGCTGCAATCCTGAGCTGTTCCTAAATGGCCACCTTCTTCCTAAACGGCCCTTGTGTCCACTCTTATTTCCTTGAGCAGTGGTTTGTAGTTCTCCTTGAAGAGGTCTTTACATCCTTTGTTAGTTGTATTCCTAGGTATTTTATTCTTTTTGTAGC
>NW_022452422.1:0-1205 GCF_009761245.1 Sapajus apella
TTAATATAAACAATATAAAATTATTGAAATCAATTATGAATTGATTTCATAGAACTCCAATAATTTATATTTAGTTCATCAATAAGTTTGATCATTTAGAAAATATTTTAAAATGTATTTTATTAAGATTTTAAATATAAATGACTACACGTTTATGAACAGATTTGTCGTATTTAGACTTATGTCTACTGTTGTAAATATATGTTCTCACAGCCATAGTTGCTGATAGCAATAGATGATAAAACTCTGGGAGAATAACTGCAAATAATTAGAAATAATTTTTCGTTGAATATGTACCTAGTATACTTATGTGTATTTTATTTTTAGGCAGAGTTTAGCTCTTGTTGCCCAGGCTGGAGTGCAATGGCGTGATCTCGGCTCACTGCAAACTACGCCTCCCGGGTTCAATCGATTCTCCTGCCTCAGTCTTCCATATAGCTGGGAGTACAGGCTTGCCACCACTCCCGGCTAATTTTGTATTTTTAGTAGAGACGGGGTTTCTCCATGTTGGTCAGGCTGGCCTCAAACTCCCAACCTCAGGAGATCCACCCTCCTTAGCCTCCCAAAGTGCTGGGATTACAGGCGTGAGCCACTGCGCCCAAACTTAAGTATATATATTTTTAAAATAACACTGCATAAAATGTTTAAAATTATTAAAACGTAAATACCAATGATAATAAATACATACTAAATAACAGTATAAAAATATAACAACCTGCAAGGCTCCAGAGTTCTGACTTCTCCAGCTGTGGAGAAAGGAAACCCTCCCTCTGCACCTGCTCCGGGGGCCTGTCCCGTCCTCGGTGGTCCCGAGCGCCCCCTGGTGGCCCCGCGCGCCCCCGCAGGAGGTTTGTGTCCGGGCTCACACGGGCCTCCCCTCACTGTGTCTCGCACAGTAATACACGGCCGTGTCCTGGGCTCTCAGGCTGCTCATCTGCAGATACAGCGAGTTCTTGGCGTTGTCTCTGGAGATGGTGAATCGGCCCTTCACGGAGTCTGCGTAGTATGTGCTACCATCATTACCAATAGCTGAGACCCACTCCAGCCCCTTCTCTGGCGCCTGGCGGACCCAGCTCATGGCATAACTGCTGAAGGTGAATCCAGAGGCCGCACAGGAGAGTCTCAGGGACCCCCCAGGCTGGACCAAGCCTCCCCCAGACTCCACCAGCTGCACCTCACACTGGACACCTGCAAACACAGAGACA
>NW_022452423.1:0-1204 GCF_009761245.1 Sapajus apella
TGGGTGGGAAGGTTTAAATAACTTGACCATTGAGAATTAGGCTAAAAATTGACACTTAAAATGAGCCCACTGAAAGGTTAAAAAGCATGACCTATGCCGGGCATGGTGGCTCATGCCTGTCATCCCACCACTTTGGGAGGCTGAGGCGGGTGAATCCCTTGAGGCCAGGAATTCAAGACCAGCCTGGCCAATATGGTGAAACCCTATCTCTACTAAAAAGTCCGAAATTAGCGAGGCATGGCGCTGCACACCTGTAGTCTCAGCTACTAGGGAGGCTGAGGCAGGAGAATCACTTGGACTCAGGAGTCAGAGGTTGCCATGAGCTGAGATCGTGCTATTGCACCCCAGCCTGGGCAACAGAAATAAAACTCTATCTCAAAACAAACAAACAAAAAAATTGTGCCCTCAATAATGCTTGGGGGTGGTTCTCTTGGGATCCTGAGTACGGTATGGGGACATTTCTGGTTGTCACGACTAAGGGGTGGTCCTGGTGTGGAGTGGATGGAAGCCAGGGATGCTGCTCAGCATTCAGCAGTGCTGAGGATGGTCCTACCCCAGAGAAGCATCCAGCCCCAGTAATGTCCAGAGTGCAGAGCTGGGGAGACCTGTGCTCATTATTGGAAAAATATTGAATCTGGCCAGGCACAGTGGCTCACACTTATAATCCCAGCACTTTGGGAGTCTGAGGCAGATGAATCACAAGGTCAGGAGTTTGAGACCAGCCTGGCCAACATGGTCAAACCTGGTCTCTACTAAAAATACAAAAATTAGCCAGGTGCGGTGGCAGGCACCTTTGATTCCACCTACTTGGGACACTGAGGCAGGAGAATCTCTTGAACCCGGGAGGCAGAGGTTGCAGTGAACTGAGGTTGTGCCACTGCACTCCAGCATGGGTGACAGAATAAGGCTCCCTCTAAAAAAAAAAAAATTGAATCTGTCCCTTGCTCACACTGGACACCAGAATAAACTGATGGGGCAGACACTGTAAACCAGGGGGATCCTAGCTCCTGGGACTCTCCTCCTCTCTCCCTCCCCACTCAGGGTGTGGATTTCAACACATGCACCTCCTGGGACTTTAGCAGGGCAGAAGATCATGGGACACATAGTCTCTCGGGGGTCTGTGGAATCCCCTAATATTCCAGTGTACCCAGGGAGCGATTCTGCACCCCCCACCAGGGTATACTAGGTAATGTCAGGGGGCATT
>NW_022452424.1:0-1204 GCF_009761245.1 Sapajus apella
TGATATTCCTCTCAAGTTAACACAATTATTATGCTAATTGATTAACTTTTTTCTATGTTTGTTAAACAAAATTAACCCCCAAAATTTGCAATTTTATACCTTTTTTCTTACGTTATATGTTAAGTACCTTCTTACATTATATTTTACTGCTAATCATCCATTTGAATGATTATAAAATATTCAAATTGGTGAATATCAATTTTTCCATAATTTCTCCTCTCTTAGGCATAAGATTATTCTAAGTTACTTGTCATTATAATTTCAGATCTCAGATACTTTTTCCAAGAAGTCTTTCTTTTCTAGAATTGAGACTTTTTCTTTTTTTCTTTTTTTTTTTCACATGTAGAAAAGAGGCTTTATTAAGAAGGCTTTGAAGTCAAAAGATAAAACTCTTGATACAATTTTTTTAACCCTTAAATCAGCTCAGCAAATATATAGTAATGTAGCTGTGTAAGATTAAAGGTCCATTACTTTATTTCAAATAAAATATATTTTAGTTCTTAAAATTTATTCCATAAAGTACATATTTCCCTATAAATTCCCTACATATACACAAGAGGTGAAAAGTAAAAAAAAATAAATAAATAAAAATTTTAAAAGTGACAACAGAAACGGCAGTAGAAAGGGGATTAATAATTAACAGAAAGTTAGAAATTTCTGATTGGAACGCCCCTCGCCCCCCGCCCCCCTGCGCCCCTCCGGCCGCGCATGGTTCACGTACAAAAGCATAAATGGTTAGCCCCAAAAAGGGAGTAAAAACGTCACCCTCCTCCTCTGGAAACTTCTGTGCAGGCTGAGACCAGCCAGCGAGAAAACAGTCAAATCAGAAAACGGTTTCGGACAAAAGGAAAACACCGGGCGCTGTAAAAATCGTTTCTTTTTTTTTTTTTCTTTTTTTTAAAAGATCACCCTGGAGGGGTGGGGTGTCTAAAAAAAAGGAAAAAAGAAGTGCAAGCGGACCTTTTCTCTCTGGTTTATTGTAACCTGACCACTCAATACTATTACGGAAGGAAGGGCGGGGGCGCCGCCGGGCTGCGGGATCTGGGTCTCCACGCCTGGGACGGTAGTTAAAGCTCACCTGCGAACACGGCCGCCCCCGCCCGGCCCCGCCCCTCTCCCGCCCCGCCGACTTCCTGGCGCTGGACCTGACAGTGCCCGCCGCGGCCACCATCTGGGCGCCCTTGGAGCGCGCGGCCCCCCTGCC
>NW_022452425.1:0-1204 GCF_009761245.1 Sapajus apella
TCAGAAAGGGGCAGAGAGGACACAGGGCCCCAGAAGGCCAGCGCTGAGAGCGCTCCCCAGCCTGGGCCCCAGTAACCCTCTCATGTGTCCCATTGGGGCCCTCAGGAGAAGAATGAGGCAAGCAGGGCAGAAATCTATGGTCACTCCAGAGCAGTGGCCATACCCAGCCTCCTGCCAGCCCTCCACCCCAGACCAAGGCCCGGTGGCATCTCCCAGGGCAGAGCCAGGGCCAGCCTCCCGCCCTCCCCTGATCTGATGGCCGAGGCAGCAATTGGAGATGCAGCCTCTGTCATCCGCTCTCAGGTGACTCTCCACGTGGTTTGCCTCTTGGAGTCCCTGCAGGGGCCCTGCTAACCCTAATCTGGCCTCCTGCAGGCTGGGAACCCAGCATCCCTCTGGTTCCTGGTTCTTCCTCCAGATGGACTCTCCTAGCTGAGAGCCACGTCTACATCTGGGTCACTCTCCAGCCACAGACTCACTGACCTAGGCCACAGCAGCTGCCACACACTGTTCAGGGGTAGTCGTGACCTTGGACGGGAGCTGGGAGCCCTTTCCAGCCCCAGCTGCCCACTGACAGGTGGGTCAACTTGAGGCCAGGCCGTGGCTGCCCGAAGCCTACTATATTTGGGAAGGTCCCAAGACAGGAGCCCAGTCCCTTGGGAGGGGTAGGCAAGGGCCCCAGGACAGTGCCAGGTGAGTCTGGGATAATTCCTCTCCATGTGAAACGTGGGACAGACACCCTCGACTCAGCAAGGGGACTTCTGGCTACCAGCCAGCCCCTGCCCTAGGCCCATAGGAACTCCAGATCCAAGTGGGGAGGGGTCCCCCCAGCATGGCCCCCGCCCTGCCAGAGCTTCTCCTGGGTGGACACCCTGGGGCTGCAGCTGCCGAGAACGCCTGGCCTGCTCTGGGCACTGGGTCTGCAGGGGCATGGCGCCATCTCGTGGTGAGACTGGGAACTGCACAACAGCTCCAGCCCCTACCTGCACACAAGTCCCCGGTGACCCAGGGGTGAGCATGGAGGGATTCTGGAGTGGGGCTGCTGCTCCTCACCTGCCTCTGGTTTCCCCCTCAACCCAGGAGCCGGGTCCTGGGCCACAGAGACAGCCCCCAGGAGCTCACAGCCCAGCACTGTGTTTCCTGCTCCAATGCGCAGCCTAGACCCCAACTGATACCAGACGGGCACAGGGCAGGAGTCCTAGCT
>NW_022452426.1:0-386 GCF_009761245.1 Sapajus apella
TTGGCACCGACACCTGACGGTCCGAGGGAGGAGGGAGAGAAGGGGGGCCGACCCAGAACTGGGGCCCGGTGCATCATCCCGCAGGAGAGGCATGCGCAGAACCCCACAGCACTACAGCCCCCCTTCAGGACACGGGACCCCAGGACACAGAGACACCCCAGGACACAGAGACACCCCAGGACACAGAGACACCCCAGGACACAGAGACACCCCAGGACACGGGACCCCAGGACACAGAGACACCCCAGGACACAGAGACACCCCCAGGACACAGAGACACCCCAGGACACAGAGACACCCCAGGACACAGGACCCCCAGGACACAGGACCCCAGGACACAGAGACACCCCCAGGACACAGGACCCCAGGACACAGAGACACCCCCA
>NW_022452426.1:486-1204 GCF_009761245.1 Sapajus apella
AGGACACAGAGGACCCCAGGACACAGGACCCCAGGACACAGAGACCCCAGGACACAGAGACGACCCCAGGACACAGAGACACCCCAGGACACAGAGACACCCCAGGACACAGAGACACCCCCAGGACACAGAGACACCCCCAGGACACAGAGAGACCCCAGGACACAGAGACACCCCCAGGACACAGCCCATAGAGGACACAGCCCCTTGGGACCCCTCCTACAGGGCAGGTGATCCTCACACAGCACAGCCCCTGCAGGACTCCAGGCCCCTCAGGTCACGTTGCCCACAGGACATAGTTCACTCAGGGTCAGGCCGCTGGGGGCCTCCTGCTCACAGAGCTCTGTCCCTGGGCTTGGCTCATGCAGTGGGTGACTGTGGAGGCCGGAGTAGTGGCCCTGTGTCTCCTGCCAGGGAGTCCTCTCCACCCGCCTCACTCTCCAGTCCCCTCCTGGGTCCTCTCCACCCCGCCTCACTCTCCAGTCCCCTCCTGGGTCCTCTACACCCCCTCCTCACTGTCCTGTCCCCTTCTGGGTCCTCTCCACCCCCTCCTCACTCTCCTGCCCCCTCCTGGGTCCTCTCCACCCACTCCTCGCTCTCCTGCCCCCTCCTGGGTCCTCTCCATCCCCCTCCCCACTCTCCTGCCCCCTCCTGGGTCCTCTCCACTCCCCCTCTTCACTGTCCTGTCCCCTCCTGGGTCCTCTACATCACCCTCCTC
>NW_022452427.1:0-1204 GCF_009761245.1 Sapajus apella
GGGGGTGCTCACACCAGCCTCTAGGGGGCGCCGCACCAACCTCCAGGCGGAGGCACAGCAACCACCAGGGGGCGCCGCACCAACCTCCAGGGGGCGCCCACACCAGCCTACAAGGCTGCACCTGCCGGCACCACACTGGGGCGGGAACTGTGCTGTTGGCCCCACGACACTGACCCAGGCGGCCCAGGCCCGCAGCAGCTGGAGGACAAGACCATGCCCACTGCTCCCAGGTGATGAAGAGGAGCAGGATGGCACCCTAGAAAAGTGCAAGAGCTCAGAGCTTGGGTCCTGTGCCAGGAAAGGCCAGGAGCCGAAGATGGAGAGATGGAGCTGGAGAAGCAGCAGGGGGGAATGAGCGCGTTCCACCAGTGGGGTCAGCATCTGCTGGCGGGGTTAGAGCATAAAGAGGATGAAGCAGCAGAAAAGGCGTCAACGAGAAGGTACAATGACACAGCAGAGCACAATGCAGAATCCAGCCCCAGGACTCCAGTCAAGCCTGGCTTTAATTCCAGCTCACACCCCCACCCCAATCACAGAGGATCAGGGGAGAGGGAGGACCCAAGGAACATTGGAACCTGAAGGGTGGGAATCTGAGGCCAGGACTGATTGTGGGAAATGGTGGCAATCAGGCAAGGAGAAAGTGAGGCAGAATGGAGGGCAGGGGGTGGGGGGCAATGAGCTGGATTAGGAAGGATTAGAAATCAGAAGTTTAGGAAGAATCCAAAAAGAAACTGTTCTTAGGAAGGTGCGTGCAGCAGCCAGGCATGTGGGTCACACCTGTAATCTCAGCACTTTGGGAGGCCAAGGTGGGCAGATCACCTGAGGTCAGGAGTTGGAGAACAGCCTGGCCAACATGGAGAATCCCTGTCTCTACTAAACATACAAAAATTAGTCTGGCGTGGTGGTGTGCACCGCTAATCCCAGCTACTCAGGAGGCCAAGCGAGAGAATTGCTTGAACCCGGAAGGCGGAGGTTGCAGTGAGCTGAGATCGCACCAGGGCACTCTAGTCTGGGCAACAAGAGGAAAACTTGGTCTCAGTAAAAATGATTAATTTTAATTAATGAGGAAAAGTCTGGGAAACCGTTGTTCTCACGGTTTTGGGGATTTTGTTTGTTGTTGTTGCTCTATCTAGGCGCATATATATATATATTTTATGACAGAGTCTTGCTCTGTCATCCAGGCTGGAGTGCAACAGTGTGATAT
>NW_022452428.1:0-1204 GCF_009761245.1 Sapajus apella
TCAGACAAGAGCTCCTTCAGCAATGATGGGCACTCAGCATAAGCCATTATGGAAACAGCTAGGATACAGTGTACCCAGGATATACAAACACACACAAATACTTTTTAAATAATAATAATAATAGGAATACAGGAATGTTTTAGAAGTGATTGCTGTTGTTATAACCTTGACCGTGATAATAACTTTGCAGGTATACACTTACTCCAAACGCAATGAGGTAAGCATGTTAAATAATGTATTGTTTCATAGATGTAAACCTTACCTTAATAAAGTGGTTTCAAAAATGTTACCATGAGGAGTATGCCAGAAAAGCAGATATCATCTCCCAGGAGCTGAATGTGGATCTGGCTTGAGAAAGGACATTCTGAGGAAGGTTCAGGGTTTGAACACCCCAAGCCTGCTTGGTAAACCTTTTCTGTACACAAGCCCAGGCGAGATGGAAACAGGCTGCTGGGATAAAAGGCTCAGAAGAAAGCAGAGAGGAAGTGGTGGACAAGGTCTGACCCCATTGAGGGTCAGCGTGGATGGGGGGCGCTACTGGGAGCCTGTGGATGGACAAGAATGTGGACCAGCAGCAGGAGGAAGACAAGGCAGGGGGCTCTTCCTGAGCCAAGAGGATGTTTCACGGAGGGTGTGGGCAGGGGCCATGCACAGGCACAGGTGGTGCATGGAGCAGGGAGCCATCGAGGTATAGACCCAGGACAGAGCATAAGAAATGGGGACATTCCCAAGGGAGCAGACACAGAAACGGCTACTGACAAGCCTCTGTCTTGGGCTCCCATCTGTCTATCAAAGATGAAGTTAACTGATGTTCCCACCCGGACAGAAATGACTGAATCCCCGAGTGAGGATGGACATAAGTGGTGCTGCCAGGGGAAGAAACGCGGCGCTGCCGGCCACCCTCCTCCCTCACACTGCCCTGCCTGTCTCCCAACCCCAAAGCTTGGAGGTTCTCATCCTTGTCCAGTGTGGGAGCCACACTCAGTCCCCAGAACCCTCAGGGGGTTTCCTGACATGCTCAGCTGAGTCTAACAAAAATACGGCATTTACAAACAAGTTCTCTATCTGCATGCCTAAAGCTTATGAGTCTTTAGAGTAAATGAAATAAGCAAAAAATGACTTTATGAGGCTGTAGAAAAATCAACAAATCTAAGAGTTTTTTTCTAAAAAAATAAAATAGACAAATTCTTAGCTAGATTAAGAG